>NC_143139.1:47231428-47381857 GCF_059928025.1 Delphinapterus leucas
AATTCTGCTTTGCAAATAGGATACCATACTACATTATTATTTACATTCCTTATATTAGCAAAATGGGGACTTAATCACCAGTGTGGTAGACCAGACCCTGAGACCAGAAAGCTCTGTAGAAGAAGCAGTAATGGTCAAAGACTAGACACTGATCCTGCGGAGAGTAAAAACACATGTGGGACTCCAAAACAACCAAGGGACAGCAAACTTAAAGGTAGTTGACTTGTATATGATCCAGGAATTCCACTTTGGGTATATATCTGAAGGAAATAAAAGGAGTATCTCAGGTAGATATTCGTACCCTCATGTTCATTGCAGTATTATTCACAGTGGCCAAGATATGGAAACAACTTAAGTATCCATCATCACATGAATGGATAAAGAAAATGTGGGGATATATATATATATATATATATATATATATATATAAAAATATAGATATCCATGTTTCTTTCTATCATCTATCTATCATCTATAATTTATTCATAGAAAAGAAGTAAATTCTGCCATTTGCAACAATATGGATGAACCTTGAGAGCATTATGCTATATGACATGTCAGACAAAGAAAAGACAAACACTGTATGATCTCATTTACATGTAGAATCTAAAAAAGTTGAAGTCATAGAGACAGAGAGTAGAATGGTGGTTGCCAGGGGCTGAGAGTGGGAGGAAATGGGAGATGTTGGCCAAAGGATATAAATCTTCAGTTATAAGGTGCAAAAATTTTCAGGATCTAATATAATGTATGGTGACTATAGTTAACGATACTGTGGTTTATATTTGAAATTTACTAAGAGAGTAGATCTTAAATGCTCTCACCAAACACATACAAAAAAGGTAACTATGTGAGGTGATGGATGTGTTAACTAACTTTACCATGGTAATCATTTCACAATTAGACATCAAATCATCATTTGTACATGTTGAATTTATACAATTTTATTTGTCAATTATATTTCAATAAAGCTGGGGGGGGAGGTAGCTGGTTAGTGTGTGGTGGTTCAGAGAAAGGAATCTATCCTCTTAAAAGTGTCAGATGGTCTGGTCTTCTGCAAGATGTGGCTTTTGTAATAAAAGAAGGGAGTACTTTATTACAGAACACAAAAATAAGGCACTAGTTACTGGGACTGGGATAAAAATGAGGGTTTATTCAGAGCATAAAAATGAGCAAAAATGGGGTACAAACTACGAGCCTGTGGAGACGCCTAAATTAAGAAGAAACACTCAACTTGCTCCCTAATAGTCTATTAAATCCCCCCAGATGGGACATGGTAGTATTGAAATCCTTACTCAGTAGCACCAGTTTGAATAATTTGAATGGTGTATCTCAACGCAATAAAAATAAGTTCAAATATTAAAATGAATATTACATATAGCATGCAGCTCTTTGGTTTGTACTTAGGAGTGTATTTAAAACCTTGAGTGTATCATGCAATGTATATGCTAAAAATAAATGCAAAAATTGGAATTCTGCCCTAAATTTTTCCCCCAAAGGGGTGAACCCTATATATATCCTTAACTATTGATTACATGAATATATTTGGAACTTATTTGGTAACGTAGTCTTCCACAGACTTTTTTTTTTTTTATGGTACGCGGGCCTCTCACTGTTGTGGTCTCTCCCGTTGTGGAGCACAGGCTCCGGACGTGCAGGCTCAGCGGCCATGGCTCACGGGCCCAGCCGCTCCGTGGCATGTGGGATCTTCCTGGACCGGGGCACGAACCCGTGTCCCCTGCATCAGCAGGCGGACTCTCAACCACTGCGCCACCAGGGAAGCCCCACAGAGTTTTTAAAAACAGATTCATTGAGATATAACTGACATACTATAAACAGCATGTATCAATATTTACAGTGTACTTTGATAACTTTTGACATCTATATACATCCATGAAACCATCACCAAAATTAAGATAATACATGTATGTATTACTCTCAAAAGTTATCTCCTGCCTCTCTGTAATTTCTCCCGCTTGCTCTAGCCCTCCACACCCAAGCTTTCACTGATCTGAATTCTGTAAATTTAGACTAGTTTACATTTTGTGGTTTTATATAAATGGTATCAAATAGTATGTACTCTTTTTTTTTGCCTAGGTTTTTTTCATTCAGCACAATTATTTTGAGTTGTGTGTATCATAGTTCATTTCCTTTTTTTTTTTTTTTTTTCTTCTTGAGTGGTATGCCATTGTGGAGCTATATCACAATTTGTTTATTCATTTCTTAATGGACAGTCATACTCTTTCTAGTTTTTCATGAAATAAAGCTGCTCAGAATATTCATCTACAGCTCTACCACCTCTAGAATCCTTGTGTTTTTAGCGTATAGCTGTTCAGCTGAGGAAGTCAGAGCAAAATACTGAAAAACTGTCCAAGAGAAGCTATAGATAAGTGTGTCCTCAATGGGAATTACACTGATATCTCGTCTCCTCCATGACAGCTTGTTGTGTTCCATCAAGGCAAGTACCCACTCTTTTTTATTGACTCAGGATGAATATGTGGCTAAATAAGATTCAATGGTGTAGCAAGTGTATTGGAGCTAAATTCTCTGTTAGTTTAAGTCCTAATATCTATCATTATATTTCTTTATTTTCATATATCTTTCTAAGGAATTGTAGTGAAGATATCTAAGCTTCATAACTGTGAATATTAGAATATAATCATCTCCAAATTGTTCTAATCAAATTCTAAAGTTTTCATGTAAAAGGAAGTCATACCCATATCCTTTCATTTCTAAAATTCTCTGAAAGACAGGCTTGAAATCATCAAGTTGGAAAGCATTAAGATTCATTACAAACTTTTCTTCAGAATAATGATAGTGCAAAACAAATAAGAACATTAAAACTATGTTTTCTCAGTGACCCAATAAATACTTTCCATGAGTTAAAACCATAGAATGTGACCATTGGTTGAAAGCTTAGGGATCATCTAATCAACGTTACTTATTTCACATTCCTGGAGGTGAAGTAATTGGCTTTGAGTCACATAAGAACAGTTACTAGTGACTATGTATTTAAGCCAGTTACCAGTCAGATTTTTGATGTAGTTTTATTTCCACAATTCCTTACTATTCCTGTTGCCTCCTCAGTTTTTTAAATGGTTTCAAATTTGGGGAGACATACATTTTTATGCTAAATTTTTCATGAAAATAGATGTGCATTGTCTTAGCCAAAAGGTATCATTTTACCAAGACAAGCTGTCATCTCTGTAAGAGCTACAAACTTCTGTCCACACAGAAATCCAAAATCTATACTTTTTGTTCTTACTCTAAGTAAAATGTTGTCTTTATTTACTTTAACTCAAAGCTGCTCTTGCTGGTAAAAATAGCAAAAGTTTGCTTTAGATTAAGTGTTCTTTTAAAATGTCATAGTTCCTTTTCCTCCTACCCAAACATCCATTCTCATCCAAGGAACTTTTCTCCATATAAAACTTTTTCTTCATTGTTTTAATAAAGAAGAAATAAACAAGTTTATTTAAATCACATAGTGGCATATGTACCCTGAAGTAAGAATACTATTCCACTTGGTAAATGTACAAACTTGTAAATGTGAATTTAGCTCTCAAAGCTTTAATTTCACTAGAAATTGCGTGTAGTATTCTCCTCTGTGCCCATTTCAAAAGACTGTCATGAGGGCTTTCCTGGTGGCGCAGTGGTTGAGAGTCCGCCTGCCGATGCAGGGGATACGGGTTCGTGCCCCGGTCCGGGAGGATCCCACATGCTGCGGAGCGGCTGGGGCCTGTGCTCCACAACGGGAGAGGCCACAACAGTGAGAGGCCCGAGTATAGCAAAAAAAAAAAAAAAAAAAAAAAAAAGACTGTCATGAGAAGAAATTGAGATGCTTTATGGAGAGCACTTTATTGACTACAGCAGGCCACAGACAACATAGCTGCGATTTTATCAGTACTTCAAAGTTGGATAAGGATGATGTGAAAATCTTGTCAGAATGCTAGGTCTAGTCCACTTGGGTTCCTACCTGTCGCAAAATATGGAGTAAAGAGCAATGAGTTTTAGAAGTGCAAGATCCACTTCTTCAAGACCACTGCAATGGTTTTAGAAAAATATGTCTAGTTCTTTGTCCCAGGGTGTGCTGAACACATGATGAGGGGTATTCTCATGCTGGTGAAAGCACTACTGAGGAGGAAAGAGGATGCAGAAGTCTCCCATAAACCCAAAGATTTCTGTGTTTAAAGTAGATTCCCTCTGCTTGGTTCACATATTGGATTTGAGTTGTATAAATGACCCACAGTTAACTGAGGCAATCACATTTTCAATTTAGATGCATTCATTCAACATGTGTGTATATAACTAACTTTCTCTGGATCAGGCATTGCTAACCCCTGGATATACAGTGATGGACCAGATCAATATACATCCTGACTTCAGTAATTTATAATTGGGTACCTGTATTTCTCCAGTGTTAACTTGAGCTTGTACATGGATGAAGCTATATGGTGTTTTGTGAATCTGACAAAGATTTTAAAAGTAGAGGCTCTTCCTAGCAAGCTGTGAAAAGACATGGAGGAATCTTAAATGCATTTTACTAAGTCAAAGAAATCAATCTGAAAAGGCTATATTCTGTTATATGTTGTTCTGGAAAAGACAAAACTATGGAGACAGTAAAACGATCAGGGTGGAGGAGGGGTGGAGGAGTGGGTAAAGATGGATAAGCAAAGCACAGAGGATTTTTAGGTAAGTGAAAATATTCTGTGTGATATTATAATGATGGCTATATGTCATTATACATTTGCAGAAACTTATAAAATGTACAACACAAAGGGTGAATGCAAAGGTAAACTATGGACTTTGGGTGGTTATGTTGTGTCCATGTAGGTTCATCCTTGGTATAAAAATGTCACATTCTATTGTTGATGGTGGGGGAGGCTATGCATGTGTGGAGCCGGGTGTATATTAGAAATCTCTGTATTTCCGTCTCAAGTTTGTTCCTCTAAAAAATAAAGTCTTAAAAAAACCAAATAGGAAGAAAAGTAGAGGCTTTTACTTCAATAAGGGGAACACTTCTCTGCATCTTCATTTGGTATCCATGCATCTAATTCCAATATGTATTTTCATAGTAATTTTCCATTTCTATAGTATCATTTTACTTCATATTTTCAAGAGAGAGTGATGAAAAAATGTATAGATAACATCTTTGACAAATTCCCAATGCATGTGATAAAATATTTTGAATTTTGGTACATAACAAATCATCCCTCCAGCAGACGATATTGGTTGCTAACAAGCATTTAAAGAAATCTTTTGCTTAAAATGCTACAGAATATCTGATATGTGTAAATACAGCCTTCATGTGTGATGAAACTTCCAGACTGCTTCCCGAAGAATAATCCTGATTTTAGTCTGTAACTGAATTTTTAAAGTACAGATGAACTTAAATCTTTTCTTGAGTAGAACTCTTTGGTTTTCACTGCAATTCTGGCTAAGGTAAAACGAGTAATTTTAATTTAAAATATTTAGAAAGTAGATGAAAATATACCTGCTTTCAGAAATTATCTTTTCAACTGAAAGGTCAAATAGATCTTGAGTAAATCCCATTTCATTGCCTTTTATGTATGATGACCTTTTTATTCATATATATTTTAATTTCTAAAACTAAAAGGTAACATTTGGAAGGAATATTATGACTTTCAAAGTTTCATTCTTTCTGTGATTGTTTTAAGTGTGAAGAAAAGTTTAAATGTTGCGTTTTATGGAGCAGCTACGGAAGCATAAATGGAAGTTATGCACAAACATCACAACATGGGTTCCCTCTCACTAAGGCTGATCTAGCTGTTCCTGAATTCCTGAACCATAAAAAGACAGGCAAATGCTGAGTTTCAGATATGGTAACATCTTTCAGTGATCTAGCCAGGTAATTGGAACCCCACTGATTATTTCTGAACCCTTTCACTGTCGAGGTGACAAAGTTTTGATCTTGCTGGGATATTCATCCACTCAATACAGGAAGGCAAACCTTCCTGCATACATTACTTTGGCTAGCATAACTGTGATTCTTTACAGAAAATTTGACTTACTGACAAAGGATCCTGCAAAAAAACACTTTGGATCCAACAACAAGCCTGGGGATGACAACACGTAGGGCTGGGTTGCTGTTTTTCATGAAGGAGTACAGACATTGGACGAAAACATATAAATGGCACACTTGCCCAACAGTCAGAATAAATTAATCCCAAACCAGGTTGTGGAAGTAGGATTGGCTCCTATCATCATCACTCTCAGTGACTTTGCAGATTTAAACTTTGTGCCCGTGCAACCCTAGGCCCTCCTGGATTGCAGGTCCTGGTCACCAGATGGGGTGCCTCCATCAGGGTACATTGTAAGAGTTCCACTGGTAATCTCTTGGAACTTTAATGACTTTTGACAATAGTGCATGGACAATTGCTGAAACCTAACCTGACAAGGCAAAGGGCACCAAGGACTCTGATGCCCAAAGTATGGTGAACCAACCAGATAAGCAACTTACTCCAGCTGACATGCTGGCCAAGAGTGAAGGGAAATCTAGAGTGGGTAGATGAAAAAGATGATGAATATCAATTATAACCTCTGTACTAGCAGCAAATAGGAACTATAGCTTGTTTTCTTAACTCTATTATAAACAAATCTTATTTTTAGAGGTTGCAAACAGTACCACTTAGAAGAGTCAGCAATAGAGTGAACTTAATATAAGATGCAGGCAGATTCAAATGTTAAAACTGATGATCTATGCTTGGATGCACCATGCTAAATTTCATTGTCCCACCTGAATTCAGCACAGCTATGGTATACTGTTCATTCACCTGGTCTGAGTGCCATGTTAAATATACATAGTGCAGCCTCTATGCCTTGCTGCCTTGTGGGCTTCTCCTTAGCTGCAGAAGGCTGCTTGGCATTGCACTGCTGCAACCTGAGATTCAAGGTAGTTAAAGCCCCCTGGGTCATTCCTGAACAAATATGGAACAAAAGTTGGTATATAGTTCAGCCAGCCTTTTTATCCCCAGGGAAGAAGGGTCAATTCTGAGTTGTGTTCTATGTAGTTTCCTCATAGTTTCCCCAGTGAGACCGAACCTTAGTTTTCTACAGAGGTAACTAATTAATTAACACACACTTTATTGGCTTTTCTGTCTTCCACATCTTACATTCTTTCTTCTATATACATTTTAAGAGTTGTCACAATATAAAGTATGCAAGAACTAAAGGGAGATTCTTTAGGTTATTTTCACAGCCTCATTATTCTATATGTGTCCACATGCAAATGTGGAGTTGAATGGTGTTCCACGAGAATATTTACTTAACACATTTCATTTAATCTGACTTCGGTCCAAGTGGTCCATTGACTATCAGTTCTACATAGAATCCCAATTTCTCTACTCCAGGACGTGTCTGCATTTCAGTATTGTCTTCATATCCAGATCACAAATTTTTCATTGTCCTATAAATTGCCTTTAGATTTGGTTACTTTTATGTAACTTAAATTTCATCCCTTTCATCTCCAGATCATGGTGATGCTGAAAATGTAATAGATGCTCTGGCAAAATGAACTGACACCAGGGAGTATGGAAAAGAATGTACATCTGTCTATGGTTAGTTTTCAGTCTCAATTTGAAATGTTAAATAATGTTTGGACTACCAAATAAGGCTGAATCAAGGGATATCAAATGAGTAACTATTTTATTTAAACCTGGCAATTTTATTCCTTCTATAATAGCATACCGAATTTTCAAATTAATTATTCTTGAGCATAGTTTATGGTCAGTGGACTTTACACATTTATTTGAAAACTGTTCTTTAGAATGAGAATAAAAGGAATTTATGAGGTGTTTCTCAATTCTACTTGTAGTATTAGGTGACTCTGAGGACAATAAAATTGAGTATGTTTATGAATATCCTTTTCTAGATACCACCCCAGGAAGATTTCTTCAATAGTACAATAATTTCTATTTTTTCTTGTCAGGCTTAAAGCTTAATAATATTTTACCAATTCCAAGAAATAAAGTACTTATATAAATATTTAAAATTTTATTAGTCCATGGGTTTCATTTTTCTTATTTAATAGCAAAAATATTTATTTAAATAATGACATTGTAAGCAAATATATAATATTGTGCTATCCAGGAAATTAATCAAAGGAAAGAAAATATCTTTGATAGAAAAACTATGCAACAAATGTTTGTTGAATGCTCAGTAAGTGCCAGATACTGAGGAGAGATTATTATAATGGGTGAGCAAATGCAGTTTGAGTCTCAGCCTTGATATTTGCTGACAACGTGATTTGAACTACTTGTTATTGACTTCTCTGCTAATTTATCATTAACAAAGGAGAATATGGATATTTGTCTAATAAGCTTGATGTCAGAATTAAGTGAAATACTGTATGTAAAATGTCAAGCAGTGCCTGGGCAAAGGGCTCAATGAATGTTAGTTATTCTTAAACTCTAGGGATTTAGGCATAAACAGTGAGACATTTAGCATGGAGACAGCCAATGTAACGTGTAAATAAATACAGTAGGATAAGTGCTCTTATAAGTGAAATAGAGGAGGCGGTCATAAGATAGAAGAGAACAGGCTTCTGGAAGAAGGTAATGTTAAAGTTAGAATCTGAAGAAAAAGAGAAAACAGGCAAAAATAAAAGAATGATAGTACTACAGAACAAAAGAAAAGGCCAGATAATGAAAGAGCATGGCAATTTCAAGGAACTAATATAACTTAATTGTAGCTGAATAGGTAGTGTGATGGAAGTTTGCAACAAGAGATAAACATGGAAAGAGTAAGTGAGCTTAGATCAGTGGCTCTCGAAAATTTTGGACCTCTAGCTGCTCTTAAAAATTACCAAGAACCTCAAAGGGATTTAGTTTGTGTAGGTTATGTCATTCAATATTTACCACATTAGAAATTAAAACAAAACATTTAAAACATTTATCTATTAATTCATTTAAAAATACCAAAAACAAGCCCATTATGTGTTACGTAAATAACATTTTTGTGATAAATATATTTTCCAAAACGAACAAAAATATTGTGGAAGAGTGGCATTTTTTTTCATTTTGCAAATCTTGTCCTTAAAGTCTGTCTGGGGCTTCCCTGGTGGTGCAGTGGTTAAGAATCCACCTGCCAATTCAGGGGACATGGGTTCGAGCCCTGGTCCGGGAAGATCCCACATGCCGTGGAGCAACTAAGCCCGTGTACCACAACTACTGAGCCTGCGCTCTAAAGCCTGCGAGCCACAACTACTGAAGCCCACGTGCCTACAGCCCGTGCTCCACAACAAGAGAAGCCACCGCACCACAATGAAGAGTAGCGCCCGCTCACTGCAACCAAAGAAAATCCTGCGCGCAGCAACAAAGACCCAACACAGCCAAAAATAAAATAAAATAAAATAAAGTCTGTCTGAACAGAAGATAGCTGGATTTTTATGTCTTCTTCTGAATTTAAGTTTTTGTGATATGTTACTTTTGTTAACATTTGTAAAGCAAATACAGTCTCACATAGATATGAAGTAGGAAAATGGAAGGAGTATTTGCAGGTAATTGTGGATAGTCTCCCTTTTGATGCTCTACCAAAAATCAACAAGGAGTAGTTTCTTAAAAGTTAGGTACAGTGTGAGATCTGATCCCATATCAATGAAATTGTCATACACAGTTACATTATGATTCATTTGTCTATTTTGCACTTTGGTGAATCTTTTTCTCGGGTATAATTTTGCATCATCAGCCACTGATCATTTGGAAAATATTGGTTCACTGTGTTATCCCATACTGGCCTTTCCAGAAACATCATTTAAGTATTGGGAGGATAACAAGTTCACAGTAGCACATACAAGTTTTTAATTTTCAGTTGAAGGCTAAAGTTTTATTATTGGCAACAAATATCACATACTTTTGAACAGCTTCACTTCATCAGTTTTGAGAAAACTGGGCAAATACCCAATTCCAAATAATCATCTTTTGTCTGTCAGTTGTTCATTCAAGTAAAAATGGTGTTGAATCAAGAAAGTGGCTAGTTCCACCCGCAAATCAAGCAGTTGCCAAGTGCTTCCAAAGCATTTTATGCATGCTTCCCATTCTATCACACAGATTATGAAAAAAGAGTCATTCACAAGAGTTGAAGTATGGCAACACTATGAATCTTACTTCTTCATTAAGATTATTTTTAAGTGAAGTGGATTATTTTTAACTTTTTATTTTATATTGGAGTATAATTGATTAACAATGCTGTGTTACTTTAAGGTGTACAACAAAGTGATTCAGTTATACATATACATGTATCTATTCTTTTTCAAATTCTTTTCCCATTTAGGTTTTTTTTTTCTTTTTTAACAGAGAATGTATGACGATGAATAAATCAATGACTACTGGTAAGTTTGGTGCCACTGTCTCGATTCACCTAAGCTAACACTGCTTAGGTGTTAGCAGTATTATCCACCATTGTTTCTGCACCATCGGTACAAAAGGAGAAAATATATTTTAGTATTGTTATAAAAATAGCTTTGATCTCACAGGCTCCTCTCTGGGACCCAGCGGTTTTGGATCACACTTGTTCTAAGAATGATTAGATTATTAAAACCCAAAAATATCCAAGAAAAGGAAGCACACATTTTAAATGGTATATAATTTATCTCTTGTAATTGTTACTTGGTCATCATATAAAGGTCTCTAAGTGTTTAGACAGCTGTTAAATAAAATAGGAATTAGATGTGTTCTATGTTTGGTTTCTGTGGGTAGAATTAAACCAGTAAGCATAAATGACAATCAGATATATTAAGGGGCAGCTAAACATGACTTCTTTAAGCATCACTGGCTGTCTCAGACGGTGAGACTGTTTTTGGTAAGTGATACATTTTTAGGAATTGAGCCAAGGCAGGAAAATCATCAATGCTACAGAGTAGGCTTAAGTGCGGAGAAGTTGTTGGACAAAATTACTCTTAAATTTTCTTCAAGTGTTGAGACTACGATTTTTTTATTTATTAGATTGCACCAAATGTAAAACAGTATGGGACACACAAAAAAATTATAAGAAAATATTTGTCAAATTAATTCTTCAGAGCTGTTTTGTTGTTGTTGTTTTAAACCCCAGTTCCGCAGATTCCCACTGACCAATCACTTATGGAAAGAAATTCTGTTGGTAGCTTATTTGGCTAAAGCATTTATCCAAACACAACCTGATTATCCTAAATAATGATAAAAGCTGCCCATGGTAGTGTGCTAAAACAGAAGCAAGTTATTCATAATTTTGCTTAGTGCCAGAGCTAGTTAATTTTTATGAATTCTGCTTCATTTGTCTAGTTACCATGATCACTTTCTGCTTTGTTGAATTTTTTTTTTTTCAGTTTTCAAGTGGACAATGGAACTAGTGCATCAATTCAAAAAGAGTTGGAACAACTAGACATGAATTAAAGAGTGACATACTGAATAGGTGACAAGTTTCTTAATTGTTTTAATGAACCTTTATCTCAGGTGAAATTTATGTGATACCTAAACGACCATTTAATTCATGCTAACTTTTGATGTTGTGTAAATATACTTTGATCTAGAATAATAAGTATGTTTTTTGTTAACTCTCTCTCTCTCTCTCTCTCTCTGTTGCGGAGCACAGGCCCCGGACGCACAGGCTCAGCGGCCATGGCTCACGGGCCCAGCCGCTCCGCGGCATGTGGGATCCTCCCGGACCGGGGCACGAACCCGTGTCCCTTCCATCGGCAGGCGGACTCTCAACCACTGCGCCACCAGGGAAGTCCTGTCTCTCTCTTTTATTTTTTTTTTTTTTTTTTTGCGGTACGCGGGCCTCTCACCGCTGTGGCCTCTCCCGCCGCGGAGCACAGTCTCCGGACGCGCAGGCTCAGTGGCCATGGCTCACGGGCCCAGCCACTCCGCGGCATGTGGGATCTTCCCGGACCGGGGAACGAACCCGTGTCCCCTGCATCGGCAAGCGGACTCTCAACCACTGCGCCACCAGGGAAGCCCTCTCTCTTTTAAAGTAAAAGAAAAGTTGTAAAGAGACCTGAGAAGGTAAGAGATAAAAAGATGCCTGCTAGTTCTATGATATACATGGAGGTGAAACCATGTGAGATTTTAAAAACAAATTTAAAAAGAAATCCACAGTGTCCTTTTATTCTTCATCCTCATTTGTTTCCTCAATAATATATAAGAACATTCCAATCACATCACTCCTCATCTGAAGTGCTATTGTCTGTTTCCTTGTTCTTTCAGTCTTTTCTCTTTTGCATGGTAGCTTCTTTCACCTTTAGCTGTTAAAAGATAATTCTAACCATTGTTTAAAGAACAAGTAATCTGAGGTGAAAAAAGCACTAAAGAGCATTACATTTATTGAATTGTACTTAAGATCATGTATTATGAATTTTCTATTAATGTTCTTTCGCTATTTTATGGACACATTCTCCTATTCTTTGTTATATACATAATGCACCAAGCCTGCATGTAAGCAACATTCAGCTTCACCTTCAGTCTTGTCTCACTTTTCTCGTATGGGCTTTTAGTAATTCTCTCTAAATCAATATTTGTCCTTTCTATTAAAATACAAGCTCTTACAAGCAAGAAACCATTTACTGTGCATCCTAAATCAACAGAATATAAGCTCAGAATTGTGTTAATTCTAATGCGTGAGATGTCGATATAAAGAAAAATAATTTAACTGCAATGTGAAATTTGTCTCCAACAGATGTTAATTCAAAATCATTTAAAATATTTGTTTTAAGGTAAGCCTACCTGAACAACTTTATAAGGGCATGACTGAAATAGGTTACAATGCATCCTCAACATTATGATTATGATTTTTTGGAGTTTTTTTATAAGTACCCAAGTTGAACAAATTTGATACATTTTTCCTTAACTCACCATGGTTTTCATGCATCAAAGCAAATATTGCACCAAAGTTAAACAGGCAAGAGAGACTGAACTCGACTTCCTGAAACAAAAGTCTGGAGAGATTTTAAGAGCTGGAGTGGAGGGATGATCCTCGGCCATCTGTGTTTGCTAATTCGCTTTACTCAAAGGAAAAGTAAACTTTCTTGTATCCTCATGACAGGAAGTAGTTTTACAAATTGGAGTAAGGTACTCATAGAAGTTAGGCTACAACCTTCCACAGAAACTGAGAGATAGGGGTGCTGTCTTCCTCCATGTTTACATTTCAAAGGATTGCTCTCAGAACATTGGGGTGCACGTATCCTTTCAAATTAGTGTTTTCCTTTTCTTTGGTTATATATCCAGGAGTGGAATTGCTGGATCATATGGTAGTTCTATTTTCAGTTTTTTGAGGAACCTCCATACTGTTCTCCATAGTGGCTGCACAAATTTACATTCCCACCAACAGTGCAAGAGGGTTCCCTTTTCTCCACACCCTCACCAACACTTGTTATTTGTAGACATTTTTATGATAGCCATTCTGATAGGTGTGAGGTGATATCTCATTATTTACAATAGGCAAGATATGGAAGCAACCTAAGTGTCCATCAACAGATGAGTGGATAAAGAAGATGTGGTATATATATACACACACACACACAATGAAATATTACTCATCCATGGAAAAAAAAAGAAATTCTGCCATTTGCGACAATGTGGATGGACTTAGAGGGTATTATGCTTAGTGAAATAAGTCTCAGTCTGCTGAGAAAGACAAATACTCTGTGTTGTCACATATGTGAAATAAAAAATAAAACAAATGAATAAATATAACAAAACACAAACAGACTCACAGATATAGAAAACAAACTAGTGGTTACTAGTGGGGAGAGGGAAGAAAGGAGGGGCATAATAAGGGTAGGGGATTAAGAGATACAAACTACTATGTATGAAATAAATAAGCAACAAGGATATATTGTACAGTGCAGGGGAATATAGCCATTATTTTGTAATAAATTTAAACAGAGGATAATCTACAAAAATATTGAATCACTATGTTGTACGCCTGAAACATAAATCAACTGTACTTTAATAAAAATAATAATAATAATAAAAAAGGATGACTCTCTGAACCTTAAGAAAAACATTCCTGGGTTGTAAACTGGCAAGAAGCTTGGAGAAGATTTACATACATTTCAAAGAAGCAGAGAAAGAGTTTGCACTGACAAGTTTTTTAAAGTAAAACTCTAAGGAAAAGGAGGTCAGGGGCCTGGAGACAAGAAGAAGCCTGCCTAAAATTTGGTCAAGCTGTGGGAAAGGGTATGACTGCCCTGATCACATGCATAGTTTTTTTCTATTGAGACCTGTTTTCTAGTCTTAGATTGCATTGGCTCATCCCAGTTACTGATAGGAGAGACAAAGTAGTCCCTATATTACAGAATTTGGAGGCAATGGCTATTGATTTTCAGATTTTTATTATAAAAATATCTATGAAAATGTTTCTTGGCTTAGCTATTAAGGACACACAATTTATAAATTACCCTTAAGTAACATGAAGAAACAGGGTATACAGGATGTTCTCTAACCTTGAGTAGCCATAATCACATATTTTTATACTAATTGGTGATCGTGATATTTCTGATATTTACAAGATGATAATTGTTAGACAAATAATTGGAATTTGTCTAAAATCTTGCCAAAGGCTCTGAGTTATCACATATACAACATACACTACCACTTGGTTTTAACAAATATTCCTTGGATTGACATATTGTCTACTCTGTGGAAGTCTGAAAGGATATAAAGAGGAAAGGAAATTAGAAACATATATTGTTAAAGTGCAATCTTAGATAATGTCAGGGTCTCCCTATTATTTTACAGATGAGGAAGAAAACAAAAGAAAAATGAGATGGTCCAGAGTCACAGGATTATCTGTAGGACTTTGGCCCTTCCTCTAAATTCTGGAATATTGCTTCAAATGGCAGGAAGTACATATGGTTTAAATCTGTCTGGAGAGTTGCTAAGTACTTGATTTAAAAGCATTTCTTAGGTAATTACGGACAAGAAAAGTACAAAAGTAAAGATGGAAGAAACACTGGCACATAACACAAAATAAATATTCAACACATGGCTGAGATGGTTGTTAGTAACAAGCACCTCTTAATTGTTAAAATTTTACTTTGACCATATAGTAATGAATATTACATTTTATCCGATACTTTTAAGATGTGATTTTCCCATGTGTCCTATAATTATATATTGACTCTGACCAAATGTGTGTATGAAGAAAATTCTAATCTTATATGTTAAGGAAGAGTAGTTTTTACTACCATTCTAGAGAAACAAGTCACTTTGAGTGACCCCTTTTTATATAGGTCTTGACTGCTCTTAAGTTGAATTGAATGGGTAATTAGCAGGCAGAATTACCTAGAGAAAACAAGCTATTTTCAGTTCTCCAGTGGGAATTAGCTAGTAGGGATTCAGCCTATTGTGCAGAACATCTCATTCAAATTATTCTATCTTAGAAACGTCTTATGCATGGTCACAAAATGGTTTAAAGACTTTTCTGAGACTGTGGATTAAATAGGGCATTTAATAATAAAACAAAAGAACAAAGTGGCATGATATGGATGCAAACCTAATCAACCTCCTTGCCATAAGCATCCTTTTGTTGCTTCTTATTGGTAAATTTGCCTTTCCATTTCTTTTTAAGTATCGTATATAGATATCAGTAATAAAACGGGAGCTGAACAGAATATTGTTCTAATGGAGCCAAAGGCAGAGTGCATCTTCCAGTACAATTCAAATGCAACCTAGGAAATTAATTTCAAGATGCCTCACGTGACACCATCGATTTTGGCTTTAAGACAAATTAATGTGGATGGGACAAGAATATTATTTTTCCATCTTTACTGTGTATGTAATGACAGGGCTTAAGCTACATAATTACATCATAATGGGAAGAAAATATTCCTGGATTTTAGATACTGAAGTGAAGTGGTCAGGAGTGTAATGCCTCAGTCAGGAGGTGACAACTACATTTTTAACACTGTGCCTGTTCAACGTGGTTTGTAGGTAAAAGAAAAATAACCAGTTTTGGATAATTCCTTTAGTATGAATGTTTTCCTAAATGATCTGTATTAAATAAATTTAAAAAAATTATCTGACTGCTGGTGAATATATTATTAAAGGGAGTAGTGAAGGTAATTATAAAATCTTTGAGGCTGTGTATGAGGATTCTAACTCTTAAAAGTGATGTATATATATTGGCTGTTCTTAATTTGAGTTAAATGGATAAGTAGCAGGCAGAAAGGTAGAAATAGCTAGAGAAAATAAATTATTTTTAATTATCCAATGGGAAAGGAATTAGCTAGTAGAGATTCAGCCTTCTGTTAAATGGTAGCTTCTTATTGCTTATGTCAATACTATAAAAACAAGGTAAACTCCAAATATTATTCATATTTGGCTTTAAAATATAGTCCTTGCTTATTATACAACTAATAAATAAATATATTCTTTCTATAAAAGATTTAAAGTGCACAAATATAAAGAGTAAATTGTGCAAGTCTTTTCTTCCTCTCCCCAGGCCTGCTTTCATCCTTAGTGTTACCACTCAAGAGCTTGGTATATATTCTTTTGCTGTGCATTTATATACATTTACATGTAAGCAGACAACATACATAGCTTTTTTTTTTGACCTACATGAGATCACGGTATATGTACTTTTTGGCAACTCATATTTCAATCCCTAAGTTTTGGTGGTATTTCCATGTCTGTGCATACAGGCCTACTTCATTTTTCTTAATGGCTCCATAGCCTCCCACAGTATGGATATACCATATATTATGTAACTATACATCTCTTAATCAACAGTTGGGTCATTTGCAATATTTAGCATTTAAAAACAAATCGGCAATGAACATTCTTTAGAACATTTGTGAACTTGTATTTCTGGGGTTTAGATTTCTAGATGTCAAATTTCCCTCTCAAATGTACAAAGTTTTAAAATCTGTTAGGTACTGCAAAAGTACCTTTCAAAAAACTTTATGGATTTAAATTCTAACCACCAGTATGCGTGTGCTCACTTTTCTCACTTGTGTGGCTATTACGCATTTTTGTCATGCTGTGTACATAATAGAGAAGGGCCGGTGTGATTCTTGACTTGGTGGAATATACAGTATTTCATCATATTTTGACAGCTTCTACAGTGAGCTATTCCACAGTCTTCTGGACAGGCCAGGGCATTATGAAATGACCAGTGGCATTAATTCTCTTTGAACAAACATTTTGCTGAAAATACTGCCTCAGAACCTCTAAAAGCTTTATGAACTTTTGAAATCTTCCTATGAAAGCTGCCCTTGAAGAAATAAACCCCATACGTTTATGATCTAGTGTTTGTTTTCAGATTTATTATATACATTTCCTCTACAGTTTTGTTTTTATTATTTTATCTTTATTCTTATATATCGATAGAATAAGAGCTTTATGCCTATGTTAAAACTACAAAATATTTAGGAGAATGTTGATGGAACATGTCGCTAATAATTGCTTTCATGTAATCTCCGGTAAAACTTTTGATTAAAGTTATTAGTGTTATGAGAATGGTCTATAATCTATATAAAATAATCAGATAAAACAAATTTAAAAATTTAGATTTTCTTCATATTGTTTTCTCTGGAAAGTTTTTATAGCTTTATGTTATTGACCACCATTTCCCACACTTTCTTTTTGAGATCAATATATTGCTGGATGAATTGAAACACATAGCATAGGAAGCAATTTGCTTTTTGTGATGCTATTTTCATTCAGGCAATATTTCTCTATATCTTTTTAAGATATATAAATATTACTTTTAAAATGGAAACAGTTCATATTTTCTTATCAGATACTTCATGTGGAGTATGACTGGAAAAAAACCTTCAGCAATAAAAATAAAACAGCATTTACTGAGCATCTACTATTTGCCTGATATAATGATCTAAAAATCTGTATGTCAGGGTATTAGCTGACAATTTATTTCATGTATTGTTATGTAAAGACAGACGGTTGCATATTCTTATATGGTAAAATATTCTAAAACGTAATAGAGAAATCAAGAATGTCTAGCTCTTTGGCAGATAAATGTTTACTAATTGAAAATAAAATCTTCTATATTGACTTTTTTAAATGATGAATTATGCCAGAGCTCAGGGAAGTCATACATATTTCAACTGGATTTTAAAAAAATGTCTCAGTGAGCCAAGAAAGACAGATTTCTTCTCATTTTTATACATGCTCGGCTCATTTTAAATTACAGCAATGTTTCATTACCACCAAAACTCTCAAGATAAAATTCGTAGCACAACTGCTTGCTAAGCAAAAGGAAAAACATAAATTGTATCCATGTTGAGAAAATGGATATGGAAACTGACTTTTATTTGGCTTGCAACTCCCTTTACAGAACAAAGTTTCTGCTGATTCAGTTGAGGATGTGGCTAGGGTCAAGCAGATAATCTGACAATCAACTGATCTGCAAGAAGGGTAGACCAAAACAGACGTTCTCTGTTTTATAAATAGCAGTGATTCCTTTAACCTCACCAGTTTTGATGTGGAAAAACTAACTGCTCACGTTCATTTTTTTCCCCTAAAAGCAACATTTTTGGGTTTTTTTGTTTAGAAACCTAACATTCCAGCTGTAATTATATTATTCCAGTAAAATTACCAAAAAAAGTCTTTTTATTAATACATAGAAACGATCACTTAGAACAAAGTACATGCCCATTTCAGTCTGTCCAATGAAGCTCATTTCAATCACTGACGTGTTCCTTGCAGTCTCCTCAAAAACACATTTTCTGTTTCTTAATGTGTAGGTTGCCTAAAATTTGCAAGGAGCCAAGTAACCCACATTTACTTTCATGTACTTCCACTCCTGAGCATTTATTTTCTCATATAGTAATTGCTAGTCCACGCAAATAGATTTTTAACATGATTCTACTGCTTTCTTCAATAATATTTTTGTTTATTCAATATGCAAATTCCGAAGCTCTGCTATAAGTTACTTTGTTTCTAGTGTTGCTAGAGAGAGTGAATCAGAACAGATATTACATGGCTTCTTTTACATACATTGGATTCCCCATTTTTTGGAACCATTATTGTTTAAATCCCCCGTTTAAGTTTATTCTTGTGCATACCTGTATTTTGTATTTTGATTTGACAGAGAAGGAGCTGAAAACAAATGGTCAGTGCAAAATTTGGCAGTCATGTAATATTCACTTTCTAGTGATAAGTACAGTTATTTCCTTTATATAAATAATTTATCCAAATGTAATACAAACTGGTTTCAACCTGTAGGATTGAACACATATGTTTACTTCCACTCTCCTGAAACTACACTAAAATGTAAATAAAGAGACTTTAAATAGGCATAAAATGTTAAGGACAAATAGAAGTGACAAAGACGGCAATGACATTTTGAGACTGGAAAGCAGAAATAGTAAATCACACACACACACACACACACATCAATCTTCCCTTCTTGCTCAATTTTTCCCCTTAGCACTTATTACTTGGTTCTGGCCTAGTGCCTGAATCTCTGCCAGAGCAGGATCTACACTATTAGGACATAATTTCCCAGTAGAAAGTAGAGCACGTGTTACTGTGTGCTAGAGTCCGAATCTTCTTTCCCAATAATGGTCCAGTTGGTAGAAGGTCAATTTGAATATTAGCTTATGACATTTTTTTCCACATAGTTTATAGAGTTCTTAAATGATGACCCTGTAATTCTGTGTCTTCATAGATATTCATAATGGAAAGTTTGGAGGCCCTTGTAGTTCACTGTCATTTAACCAGGAAGACGGGAATTCTTTTTTTTTTCTTAAACATTTTTGATTTTGGGCTCTAATTTTTATGTGAGATTGTTTAGTAGGAAATGCTTCTTCCAACTTTTAAATAAAACAGTCTTGGCCAATGGAACATAAGCAAAACTAATATATGAAATTCCGGGTAAAACTCTTAAAGGGAAGTAATGTTCTGGTCCCTTCCCCTTCTCGTCATGCTGGGTGAAATGTAGATAGTGTCTCACAGTATCACCAACCTAGTCAATATATCCTATAGCTATTGGAGGAATAAGAAGAAAAAACCTGGATCAATTATTATTTTGCAGACATGCATTATGCTTGGGAAATTGAATGATCTTACTTTAGCCATGCTATTTTGGCTCTCATGTATAATTTGTTATTAATTGAGTTGTGTCCTCCCAAATTTCATGTGTTGAAGCCCAAATCCTCACTGTGATTGTACTTGGAGATAAGACCTATAAGGAGGTAATAAAGGTTAAGTGAGGTCATAGGGTGGGACCTTAACCTGAAAGGACTGGTGTCATCATAAGAGGAAGAGACATCAGAGATCTTTCTCTCTTGTCTCTGTCTCTTTCTTTCTTTCTCTCTCTATCTCCATGCAGAGGAAAGCCATGTGAGAACACAGTGAGAAGTCAGCCCTCTGTAAGCCGGGAAGAGAGGCCTCACTAGAAACAAATGCTGGCACCTTGATCTTGGATGCAAATTCAATAATTTCAGTGAGGAGGGTAAACTGAAGTTTGTGCACATGAAGGACTCCTTGACGTAATTAATCATGATTAGAAAAATCAAATGTATTCAGTATCAGAAAAGTGACAAATGCATGGTCCGTTATTCAGAGTGCATTTTGTGGAGGTGTCTAGGGAGTGTGCACTGGGCTGGTTCCTGGGCGAAAGAAGTCAGAAAGGGGAGAGAAAAGCGCTCAGCTGGCTTACCTAGCCAAGCTAGCACATGGGTTTAGAAACACAACAATCTAGGAATTTTTGTCAGAAATTAATCTAGTGATATCATTCTAGAAAAAGGCTTCCTTAATTAAATATTGTGGGCTATGCTATGTAAAATATTATTTCAGTAATTATTTAAAATTAGTATTAATTTTGTACTGATTTTAGGGAGATTTACAAGGACTCATTTAGTCTTATTAAGTGAATATCCTAATATTATTTAAACATCAAACAACTTTTCTCATTTTTTCATAGAGTAACTATATATTTCTTGAGGAATTGGGGCTGAGTAGAACATATATTAGGAGATACTAGTCAAGAAATCAGAATGTGTACTTCTAACGTTTAGCTAAAGCTGCTAAGCAAGTCCCCAATTAGGTCTTTCCCCTGAATTCTTGTTAGAAAAGAACAGTTTTGTTCACTGTGTTTGTACACAGTTGTTACCAAATCAGGATACATTTTTTTTAAATCAATTGTTCTCAGTATCTTCTAATTTCCATTTGAGAATCCATTTAGTTTTTGGTAAACTGACTTCATAGTTCCAGGGTTGGGACCCAAAACCTAATCTAAATATGTTGTTCCATTCTATCTTCTTGACCATAATGATTGGTTCAGAGAATGGGTATTTGCCTCTAAACCGATCTAATTAAAGAAAATCTACATACACTTGTTTGGAACACTGGGCCAAGACTTTTTCTTTTCCTCTGGGTAGTATGCTATATGGACTTTATCCTGGAATTCTGAGAGTCATTTTTTTAACCATAACCTTGGCAAGGAAGCAGACACACAGGAGATGAAGCAAATTAAAGAGGAGGGTAGTCAAGATATTTTCAGACAGGTGGACCAGGGACCTTGGTGCTACTGTGAATCCAGGATTCAAATTATGTGTGAAAACTGACATGCTATTGAGATCTTTAGTTATGTGAGATTATAAACTACTTTTATTATTGGAACTAGTTTGAATCAAACTGCTACTCGTAACACGAATAGTGCTGATATACCCATTCCAATAGGAAATGAGAGTATTGATTCTGAAGAGCTTGCTTCTAACTCTATGCACACAGTACAGAAAAGAGTGTGGAGTGGAGCAAATATCTAAGATACTGATCAGAGAAGGGCAGAGAGACCATTCAAGATATTATCACTGAGGAAGGATCAATTGAGAGGAATAATCAATAACACTGTATTGAGTAATTAAAATTTGCCAAGGGGAATTCCCTGGTGGTCCAGTGGTTAAGACTCCATGCTCTCACTGCCGAGGGTTAAATCATTGATGGGGGAACTAAGATTCCACAAGAGGCGTGCCTAAATAAATAAAATTTGCCAAGAGTAGAACTTAAATGTTCTCATGCCCCCTCCCCCTCAAAAAAAGGTAAATATATGAAGTGATGGATATGTTAATTAATGGAGTAATCCTTTCGCAATGTGTATGTATATGAAATCATCACTTCATATACTTTAAATATCTTACAATTTTGTCATTTATACCTTAATAAATTTGAAAAAAAAGATAATAAAATGGTTTTTAAAAAAGAAAAACGTTTAGGGTTGAAGGATAGTCTCAAACTGAGGCAACAGTGGAGAGATCAGAAATTATATGTTACATTTGGAGTAGAATTTTGCTGAGACTCTTATTAGAAAGCTAACTGGGCCTTCATGGTAAAAAAAAAATTGATGTGATTAGAAAGGAAGAGAGGAAACTGTGTTATTTGGAGAAACTTCTGAAACAATGGAGAAGCTGGGGCTATTTTTAAAATATACAACAGAGCCTCTTTTACCCTGTAGTTTATAAGCAATTTTCAAATGATATATTATACTTTGACTATTGCTTAATTCTGGATTTACTTGGCAAAACCAAGTGGCTCAGACAGTTTTGTGTACTCCCCAAAATAAATAAATAAAAGTAGAAGTAGAATAAATGAGTTTGTAGGATCTACTGCTCTCCTGCCATTATGTAGAGATCTATCCCGTGCAAAAATTTAGTTTATCTATAAATCTATTTACTTTGGCCTCATAAACTAAATTCAATAAATTGTATGTGAACTAAGGATAATGTTGGAATGAAAAGTGTGAAGACAAGCTTGTAAAAGAACAGTGGGAGATTAGATTATTATTCCAAATTCTTTATTCTCTTCTTGTTAGAAAATGATTTATCCTGACAAAGGAGACAGCATTTATTTCTCTACCCTATTGGTCTTTTGCTTGACCATGTGACTTTTTCAGCCAATGGAATATTAGAATATTTGATACAAGTAACTTTTATCTTAGTTTGAGGATTTGTTTTGCTTTCTGACACTCTTGTAACCTGCCTTTAGAAGAACATACCCTAGGTAAACACCACCCCCTCAGCCTGGACTGTGGAATGAAGAAATGTGGAACAGATTTGAACTTAGTTGGACTCCTGGAGTCCATACTCGCCCAGTCAATCCAGCTCAGGTTAGTTGAACCACCGTCAACCTGGAGACCCTCGAGCATGAAAGTAAATATTTGTTTTGTTAGTTATTGAGATTTTGAGATTTTTTTCATTGTTGATACGTAGGATATCGTGGCAACAGCTGATTGATAAAAGACACCACTCACACTATTGGGAAATTGATTGATGTATTGAAGCGTCACTGTAGAACCTTTGTGTTCTACAGATGAATTTTGATTATTTTGTCAAAAAAGATTTGAAGAGCCAATGTGCTGTGGTAAGAACATTCTTGGATTAGTAGTCATATAATACAGATGAATTTTGTTTTCTTTATAAATGATATTTTCTATGTGTAGTAGGTGAATCTAATTAATTTATGGATAGATTTTAAGTAATATATTGTATTTTTTTCCATTCCTTCTGCTTTTGTTAGATTTTTCCTCTTCTTTTATAATCCACTGATTTTATTTTAAATTTCATCTTCCTTTTATATTGGTTTGGAATTTATACAATCTATTTCTTTCTTTTTTAATAAGCTTAATATTAAAAAATGCACACTTAATAAAAACAAGTTAATCAACATATGTAGGTTGCTTTCACTTAGTAAATTTTAAATATTTTAATTTGCCTTCCCTCATTTACATGCTCTTTGGTCCAGCATTTTAGTTCTACAAAAGCAAACATTATTTTTATTAAGAATTTTTTCTTTAGTTTTCCACTCACTTAACAACTTAACTGCTCAAAATTTGTTCTTCTTCTTATGCTTCTGGCTTTGAGTTCACTTCTCTCTTCCTGAAATATAGTCTCTAGAATATTTTTAGTGGGGAATGTTGGGGATTACCTCTTGTGTATGGGTGTGTGTGTGTGTGCGTGTGTGAGAATAGTGGCAGCTCCCCTTCTTATTCTTGTATTTTTAATTAATTTGACATAAAATTCTAAGATGGTTATAGTTTTCTCTCTTCCATTTGAAATAAATTTCCATTTTCCTTGCTTTAATTACCATTATTGAGAAGTCTACTGTCAATTTTGGTTATGTATCTTTTTCCTCTGGGTGCTTTTAAAGTTTTTTTTGTTTTTGTTTTTGTTTTGTTTTGTTTTGTTTTTTTAACTCTGTGTTTTCTCAAGGATATGGTTAAGTTGTGGCCACCATTTTAGTCTTCTGCTTTTCTGCTTCAGACTTGTTGAGACATAAATTTGAAAATTCACTTTTCATCAGTTATGTAAATTCTCAGCCATTATTTATTTGTAGAGTAACTCTTCTTCTTTTTTTATATTTTTTCTTCTAGAATTCAATTAGCTTATTTTAGATCTTTACTCTTTCCCCATCTTAACTTTTGCCTCAATTTTTCAAATTTTTTGTTGCTCTGTGCAATTTCTTTGCATCTCTTTCCTTAATCATTAATTCTATCTTTAGCTACATGTGATCTACTGTTTAACTTGTTTAATGAAGTTTATATTTTAAAGATTATAATTTATTATATCTATAATTTCTTTTAATTATTGGTTATTTAAGAATTCTAAATATCTCTTTTTTATTCTGTGTCTGATAATTCCATTCAGGTCCTATTATTCAGGGGTTTTGTTTGTTTTTGCTGCATTTTGTTCAGGGTGGCTTTCCCTTCTATTTCTCTGATGTTAGGAAGGGTTTTTTTTGTTTGTTTTTTGTTTTTTTTGCGGTACGCGAGCCTTTCACTGTTGTGGCCTCTCCTGTTGCAGAGCACAGGCTCCGGGTGCACCAGCTCAGCGGCCATGCCTCATGGGCCCAGCTGCTCTGCGGCATGTGGTATCTTCCCGGACTGGGGCACGAACCCGTGTCCCCTGCATCGGCAGGTGGACTCTCAACCACTGCGCCACCAGGGAAGCCCAGGTGTATTTTTTTAATTGTCCAAATAGTCAAGGAGTTATTGAAGTTCTCTGTTCTAACCCTCTTCTACATATAAGTTCAGATTCTTATATTTGATCCTCTATGCAGTTCTTATAACCCAGGTTTCTTGGATACTAATATTGACAAACACTTCCAGGGATTTCAACATTGGCTTGTTTCTAGGTTCCTAATCTTTTTTTTTTTTTGGCTTTGGATGATTTTGTTATATTTTCTCAATCTTTTTAGTATTTTACATCTTCACTTTTTTTTTTCATCCTGTCTAGTGCACTGCATTGCCAAAATGAGTTTTGTGATTTCCTCTATAACTATATACGGTACTTAAGGGATTGGGTGATGATCAAGGAAAAAGATATGACCACAGGAGGCAATAACACACAATTAACTTTACTGGGTGGTGCTTGGACAGGGTTGCATGCAAGGAAAGTCTGTCAAAGCATGAGACTGTCCAGAGGCTTATAGCAAGGAGGCCACCATCTAGAAGGTGAGGAGAGCAAAGGAACCCCTGGGGAGTGAGGACAATCAGACAAGGGGATTACATATTTAGGCGATGACACTCGGAAGTATGGTAGGGAGACTGTGGGTCAGGCTTATAACCACAAGGCTCTGTCTTCAAAAAGATAGCATATATGGGATGGCATTTCACAGGGTATGCAAAGCAAGCAGGCTCTAAATGGCTTAAAATCTGCTTGCTTGGGCTTTTTAAAGAATGATTGGATGCGTAAAAATTTGATTTGGGCACTGGTGAGCTTTTGATCTAACATTTATTAGCCTACAGTAAAGAAATAACCTAGGGGCCAATACACAGAGGCCATCTTTGGCTCATCTGTGTAATAACTACCTGAATCCCAGTTACTTTGCTTTTATAAATAACGAAAATATAACTTTGACTAAATGTGTTTGATTCTTGTTTAAGCCCTCATAATGTATGCAAGATAAATAATAGACAAACCAATGCATTGATCATTATTTCATTTTCTCATTTTCCAATTTGCCTCTCTAAATTCTAAGGAATTTGAGAAAAATAAAGAAAGGTACAGACAAAAGCCATATTTATTTTTTCCTCCAATTAAAGTAGATAAAACCAGGCTTCTATTTGTGTTGACACATCAGTATTCTTGTGAACTAGTTGTTCAGGGGAAGTTAGTTACGAGTGGTTGCTATCTATTTCATATAATATCTAACTGTTTGATTGGTTGGTCATTAACCTTGATGCCAGCTGTGCTCTTTCATTCTTTGGATATATGGATAAATTCAGCTCAAAACTCCAATCCCATGACCTAAAGAATCTAAATTCCTTCCAAGGATGTCTGGGAAACTCATTTGCTCATCAGCCTCCCTGCCTCTGATTTTTACATTCACATATTCAGTGTAATTCTCGTTATTTGATGTCAATATGAATGTGAAATCAGCACCTGACAGGTTTCTATATACCCTTAAGCCATGTACACCAAAGATTTAGAAATCTGGGCTTATGGGTTAACATCTTTGAATGTATTACTCTATGACATTTATATGACTCTGACTTTTATCTCTTTAATATTTGCCTTTTCTCTTTTCTTCTCCTATTCTTTTGAGAATGAAAGAAAAATTTCTTCCCTTATACGTAGCAGTATAGTAATCCCCTTTGGAAATCTGAGAACATTCATCTCAAGTAGCTTCTCAGTTATTCTCTATATCATTTAGTTTTCTCACAAAAAGTTTACTATTCTTTCAAAAAGTTTTTCTGGAAAACAAAGTTTTCTTCATTATTTGCAAGAAGAGCATAGGTGCATATTTATTCATATATGTATGTGAGAATAAATGCATTTATCTGGAATCCCTCAGAGTTAGTTTCATTTTTTCTTTGTTTAGGACACGTACTGCAAATATATATAAATATTCTCAAGCTACTTATATTTGTCATAGAAATAAGATGATAGTATAATGTCTATCATGGTTGTTCCCATGCTGTTACTTTAAAACAGACAAAGTGCCAGAATCACTCTTAATCAATTGTAGAAGTTGTCACTAACTACAGACAAAACAAAACAAAAAAAAATTAGTTCTGTTCAGAGGAGACGAACATGAACAATATTCCTATTGAACTATATCAATTTTTTTTTTTTTTAATGCTGTACGCGGGCCTCTCACTGTTGTGGCCTCTCCCGTTGCGGAGCACAGGCTCCGGACACGCAGGCTCAGCGGCCATGGCTCACGGGCCCAGCCGCTCCGCGGCATGTGGGATCTTCCCGGACCGGGGCACGAACCCGTGTCCCCTGCATCAGCAGGCGGACTCTCAACCACTGCGTCACCAGGGAAGCCCTAAACTATATCTTGACACACTTCAAAAAGAGGTAAAAATTCCTGAGCACTGTCCCCAGTGAGTTGTTGATCATTGTGAGGAAGCACAACAGCAATGCAGAGCATGGGTTCACAGTCGCTGCCTCTTATGGCTGTCAACACAAAACTCTTTGCAAATCTCGGTTTAATTTTTCTTTATATACTGATGTTTGATAATATGGGATGATGTCACAATCAGTAGATGGTAATTAAAACAATAATGTTTGACTATATTTTTGAATCACCAGCCAGTGCTTGCTGCTTTCTACCTGTGCTATATTCCCCACTTCTATTGTGTTAATTTAGTTTGCAATAAATTATTCTAATATTCTCACTCTCTCTTGGAATCCATAACAAAATTTTCACTAAGAATGATTATTCACAAAAGGATAAAAAATGTGATAGAAGTGATAAGCATCAATTCAGCCCTATATTTATATATAATTGTTAATATTTCCAAGTTCTATCTTAATCATCTACTCTGATATTTTGGCTATCACATCTTTCCTAATTAACTAGACAGAAAATCTGTGCTCCAAGATTTTTTCAGAGTTTACAATTTTGAGTTCTCTGCCACCAAGTTTTTTTTTTTAAACAAAAGTGGTATGTCCCTACCATAGAATATTATTTGGCAATAAAAAGATGAAGCACTGATATATGCTACAACATGCACAAATCTTGAAAACATGATTATTGAAAGAAGTCAGTCACAAAAGACCACATATTGTATGATTCCATTATATAAAATTTCCAGAATGGGTAAATCCATAGAGACAGAAAGTAGATTTAGGGTTTGCAGAGTCTGGAAGAGAGGGAAATGAGAAACTACTGGGGTGTTGAAAATGTTCTAAAATTAGACAGTGGCCACAGTTGCACAATTCTATTGATATACTAAAATCTACTTAACCGTACACTTTTTTAAGGTGTACCTCATGATGTTTTAATATACATATACATTATGCCACCAAGTATTTATTACAATTCTAGTTTGTTTATTCAGTCAATAAACATTTAAGTTTCTACTATATTTCAGTTGCTTTTCCAGGTGCTAAGGGGCCATAGAACTTGTGTTTCTTAATATTGATGGACATACAGTGAAGACAAACATATAAACATATAAAAATAAAATTTCCATATCTGTTTTGATGGAGGTCACAAAGGAGGTCAAAACACGGAATAGTCAATGGTAGTGTATAAGGAGATTTGTTAGTAAAAACTATTTGAGTAACTTTTGCTTTAAAAATAGTATTTTGGTGTCATTCTGGGGCATAGCTTGAAAGAAGGCTACTGCTAACTATAAAACATCAAGTTCGTGACTTTTTTTGAACCCACTGAAGTGCTAAAATTACAGGGAAACTGATGCTATAATCTAAAAAGAGATAGGTTCCTTAAAATAGAGACAAAGTGTGAAGATGTGCTTACCTGGGCAAGGCACATCTGGACATGGATAAGGAATGTTAAGCTAGGGTGTGATAGGTGAACTGGTGAAGGCCAGCTTAGTGTGCACTGCTGAGAGATGGCAAACCCCAGGGACCATAAAAATAGTTGAAGTCTACAACCTCCTATGGGCTTTTTTTTTTTTTTAATGTGCTCCACCAGTTGCTCACTAAAAATATCAGGAGAGTTCAAAAAATGTCTCCTCATTATGCAGAACTGGAAAAAGGAAAATGGCAGCATTGTGGAAGAAGCAGAAAACTCTACCTGGACCCCATGTCCTACTTTCTCTATAGAACTAAAGCCTTAATTTGTGGATAGATGGCAAAAATATAGTCACATTTAGGCACTGATGAAAATGCATTGCAGTTACAGGAAGGAAAAAGGTGAAGAAAATGTTACACCACCTGGATGAAGGGTAGGAATAAGTTCTAGGCTCAGATGAGTACTGGGGAGGTGATAAGAATACAGATATGGAATAAATTAAGGTAAACATTTAAAAAAATTTTATTGCTCTAAAAGATTATTGCCTCTCTAAAGCAAAATTATTGCAATATATTTTGTGTTTGTGGCATGTGTAAAAGTAAAATATATGCCAATAATAGCCCATAGAATGAGAGGAAGGAATGGGAAACACTGTCATAATTGGGTTAAGCAAGTAAAGCAGTATACTGTTGATTTAAGGTAGATTCATATTAATTAAACTATATATTAAAAAATATAGATGACCACAGAAGAATTTTGAAATATATAAATACTAGGTCAATGGAGAAGCTAAAATAAAATTATAAAAAGTCTTAAGCATCCAAGAGAAGGTAGACTATAAAGAAAAAATATATGGAAAATAGCTAGCTAGCAATATGGTAGATATCACCATACCAATAATGACATTAGTGTCCACGGTCTATACACACCAGTTAAAAGACAGAAAATTTCAAACTGGATTAAAAATTAAGACCCAACTATATGCCATCTACAAAAAATAAAATAAAATAAAAAAAGTTTCAATATAAAGACATACATAGGTTAAAAGGAAAAGGGTAGAAGAAGATAAACCATGCAAACTCTATCCCAAACAAGCTGGAGTGGTTATAGTTAAGTCTAGGCACAGTTAATTTAAGAATTAACAACAAGGAATATTACCAGGGATAATGATAAGTATTACATAATGCCAAAGGGAAAATTCTCAAAGAAAGTATACTGTTCTTAAATGTGTATGTATATAACAACAGAGCTTCAAAATAATGAGGCAAAAACTTAAATACAGCTGAAAGGGTAAACAGACACACACAGATGGAGATGCTAATGTTCCTTTCTTACACAGGAACAGAAAATAAATAAAATCGTACCATGTAAATTAATTTTCTACCTCTGTCTCCTCTTCTAAACAGCATCTATAACAAGACTCTGCCCACAGGGGAAAAAATCTATAAATATATTTGATCATCTCTAGAATACCTTTCTGAGTTTCTGTTTAACAGTAAATAAACAGGGTGGTAACATCAGTGAAATGACAAAATAGGTAGACCCAAGGGCTTGTCCCTTCACTGACACAGAAAAAACAAACAAAAACTATTGGAATCAACTTTGGCAGAATTCTGGAAAAAGTCAAAGGCTTACAGAAACCCAGTGAACATAGAATCAAGAAAAAGGCAACCTAAAAATGGTAGGAAATCTTTGAGGCATATTAACTTGGGCATTTTACTTCCTCTTACACTGAAGTTTTCACCTCTTGTTGATCTTTAGGCTCAGCACAAGCCAGAAGTGAAGCTAAGGCAAAGTTTAAATAGCCTGGGTGAGTGTTTAGCACCTCAACATAGAGTCAATCTCCCAAAACTAGGAAAGTTTTTTTCCTTTCCTTTCCTTTCTTTCTTCATTTGTTCCTTCTTTCCTTCCTTCCTTCCTTCCTTCCTTCCCCCATATTATATAAGGAAATCTCTGTCAAAACATTAGCTGACCACAAACTAAAGGAACAGAGACTTTAGAGACTACACACAACAAGGAATACAGATTTTATAATATTTAGAAAAGTCAATTAAATAACAAACAACTACAACCCACAGCAAACAATAAAACAAAGCCTGAGGAGGGAGGAATCTAATTTTCAGAGTTTCCACATATAATATTCAAAGTTTCCATGACAAAAATCCATGAAGCATGTAAAGAAAAAGAAAGTATGGGCCATTCATAGGAGACATTAACATGAATTTTCACTTAAGAAGCACAGACATACTTAACAGCCAAAGACTTCCCTGGTGGCGCAGTGGTTATGAGTCCACCTGCCAATGCAGGGGACACGGGTTTGAGCCCTGGTCTGGGAAGATCCCACATGCAGCCGAGCAACTAATCCCACGTGCCACAACTACTGAGCCTCCGCTGTAGAGCCCACATGCCACAACTACTGAAGCCACGCACCTAGAGCCCATGCTCCACAAGAAGAGAAGCCACCAGGATGAGAAGCCCGTGCACCACAACAATGAAGAGTAGCCCCTGCTTGCCACAACTAGAGAAAGCCCACATGCAGCAACAAAGACCCAATGCAGCCAAAATTAATTAATTAATTAAAAAACAAAATTCTACAAGAATAAAATTTTACAAGGGACAGATAAGGACATTATCTACTGATAATATGATCAATTCATAAAGAAGATTTAAAAAATGCACCAAATATAGAATTCCAAAATACATAATGCAAACATTAACAAACCAAAGGGAAAATAGGCACCCCTACAATATTTGGAGACTTCAATATCCCACTTTCAGTAATGGATAGAACATCCAGACAGAATGTCAGTAAGGAAACAGAGTACTTGGATAACACTACATCAATTAGGTTAACCGACTTACAAGAAACTTTCTACTCTAGAAAAGCAGCATAAAAATTTTTCTCAAGTGCACATGAAACATTCTCCAGTATAGACCATATGTTAGGTCATAAAACAAGTCTCAACAAATTTAAACAGATTGAAATTATCCAAGGCTCTTCTCTAACCACAATGCAATAAAACTGGCAATCAAAAACAGAAGGAAAAGTGGGAAAATCACAAATATGTGGAAATTAAACAACATCCTCTTAAACATCCAATGGGGCAAATAATAAATCATAAGGGAAATTAGAAAATACTTTGAGATGAATGTAAGCAACACTACAACATACCAAATGTATGGAATGTAGTAAAAGCAGTGCTTAGAGGGAAAGTTTTAGCAGAATGAAGGAAATAATAAAGTTTAGAGTAGTGATAAAAAAAACAAAGAAAAGTAAAACAATAGATAAAAATCAATGAATCCAAAAATTGATACTTTGTATATATTTTTAAATTTTTATTTATTTATTTATTTTACATTACACATGCCTCTCACTGTTGTGGCCTCTCCCATTGCGGAGCACAGGCTCCGGACGCGCAGGTTCAGCAGCCATGGCTCACGGGCCCAGCCGCTCCACGGCATGTGGGATCTTCCCGGACTGGGGCACAAACCCATGTCCCCTGCATTGGCAAGCAGACTCTCAACCACTGCGCCACCAGGGAAGCCCCAAAAATTGATACTTTGAAGAGATCAACAAAGTTGATAAACCTTTAGGTATATTGACTAAGGAATAAAGAGACAAGACTCAGATTACCAGAATCAGAAATGAAAGTGGGAATATTATTACCATCTTTCAGAAATAAAAAGAATTATAAGAAAGTACTATGAATAATGGCATACCAACAAATTAGATGATCTTAATGAAAAGGAAATATTTTAGAAATGGACAAAGTACCAAAATAGATTAAAGATGAAATAGGAAATATAAAAAGACTTTTAGCAGGTTATTAGATTGAACTAGCAATTATAAAATCTTCCAACAAAGAAAAGCACAGGAACAGATGGCTTCATTGTTGAATTCTATCAATCATTTAAAGAGTTAACAATAAATCTGCTCAGACTGTTCCATAAAACATGAAAGGAGGGAATACATCTCAACTCATTGCTCTGATACGAAAGCCAGACAAAGATATAACAGGAAAATAAGCAGACAACAACAACAACAAAACTACAGACCAACACCCCTTATGCATTTAAGCAAAAATCCTTAACAAAATACTAGCAAACCAAATACAGTGCATATTAAAATAATTATACCCCTTAACCTAGTGGGATTTACCCCAGGAATGCAAGGTGGTACAAAATACGAAAATCAATGTAATACACAACATTAATATAATTGAAGGTTATAAAACAAAAACAAAGAAACCATGATCATCTTAACTGATACAGAGAAGCATTTGATAAAATCCAACATTTTCCTGATAAAAACACTTGAAAAACTAGAAATAGAAGGGAACTTCCTCAAACTAAAAAAGAGCATCTATGAGCATACCACAGCCAGCATCATACTCAGTGGCGAAAGACTGAAAGGTTTCTCCCTAAAAACAGGAATAAGATAAGAATACCCACTTTTGCATGTTCTACTCAACATTGTACTAGAAATGATAGATAGAGAAATTAGGGAAGACAAAGAAATAAAAAAAACTTCCAAATTGGAAAGGAAGAAGTAAACCTATCTCTGTTTGCAGATGACATGATCTTATATATGAGAAATTCTAAAGAATCCACCCATAGAAAAATTGTTAGAAGTAATAAACAAATTCGGTAAGGATACAAAATCTAAACATAAAAATCATTTGTATTTTTGTATGCTAGCAATGAACAATCTGAAAGGAAATTAAGAAAAATATCCATTTCTGATAACATTGAAAAGAATAAAATAGGATAAATTTAAAGGAGGTGCAAAGAGTTATACACTGAAGTGTACGTCGTTTAGCCTCTTTTTTATACTATTGCAGTAAGGGAGTAAAGACTTAACTTTGTTTTGGCTTATTGTCTTAAGTGACTACTCTGACACTTAGCATAGCAACTCAGCTTAACTCTTAATATGCAGCTAAGAGACAGCAAGACACACATACTACCTGAGGAGGGGCTCTTAGGGAAACCCAAAAACAACAGAGAGTATATTGACAAGGACAGTGGAAGAAATTGAAACTATGGCACTAAGAGATACAGCAAACATTAAACACAGCCCAACTATTAGCCAGATAAAACCTCACGCTAATGGCCTATTTACCTCAGTTTCTACTACCTTGATACATTATGTCTGGTTTTCAACAAAAAATTACAAGTTATTCTAGGAGGCAAGAAAAAACACAGTTTGAAGAGACAAAATAAAATCAAACAGATTCAGATATTGCACAGATGCTGGAATTATCGGATAGAGAATTTAAAATAACATTGATTATGTTAAGGGCTCTAATGGAGAAATAGACAACATGCAAGAATAGATGGGTAATGTAAGCAAAAATGTGGACACTCAGAATGAATCAAAAGCAAGTTCTAGAAGCCAAAAACAATGTAACATATATTACAGAGTGCCTTTTATGGGCTCATCAACACATTTGGCATGGTGGAGTTAATTATCTTTGAGCTTGAAGAAACAATAGAAATTTCTCTAACTGAAATGCAAAAAGAAAAAATAATTAAAAACAAAACAAAACAAAATCGAGAAGAGGACATCAAAGGATTATAGGACAAGAAAGGTTTCCTAAAAGAGGCAAAACATGAACTGAGCTTTTTTTTTTTTTTTTTTTACTGTTTACATTTCCTTTTACAGAAGTAACACATGCTTAGTGCAGAAAACTTAGAAATTACTGGAATATGTGAAGGAAGAAAATACACCAATAATCCTACTGCCTAGAGACAGTTAATTTATTACATCCTCTTGTGTGTTGTGTGTGTGTATGTGTGTGTGTGTGTACAAGGTTGTGATGTTAAATTTACTTTTTACTCAAGAGCCAGGCTAGTTTGAATGTATGTGCATTTGAGGCAAGAGCTGGGGCAGAGTTGGATTATTCTGCATAATAGAAGGGTAATTTATGGTCCCCAGAACATGAGAAAGCAAAGAATTTGAAAGCTACTGGGAGAGGGGGAAGCAGGAGAAAGGAAAAAAGTACCAGAGTAGAAATACAGACTAGAAAAGACTTTGAAGGAGAGAACTCAGACAAATTAAAAAAAAAATTTTTTTTAATAAAAAAAATGTTTTTTAATAAAGAATTATGAGACAATTTCAAAAGGGTTAGCATAAACATGATTGGAATACCAGAAAGAGAAAAGAGAATAGAGCAGAAGAAATATCTGAACAAAGAATGGCCAAAAATTTTTGAAAATTAATGACACACCAAAACACAAAATATAGGAAACTCAGGACCATAATATTGTTTTTGATGCATCTTAATTTCCCTGATTTATACTTATGTAGTCATTATTTGTTTCCCATTTTCTCTTTAACCTTGTAGTTTACCTGCTGTTGTCTTAAATATGCAGATGTTTTAATCCTCTTATATTAACCTCTTAAATCTTAATTCTTTCCTCAATATCTAATCCTACTGTCATGTTTATAATCTTTACCTTTTGCATTGTATCCTTTTATCATATTTCCCCTTATTTTAATATTTTAAATGGTAGTTTATCGATTTCATGCATTTGCTCTGCTATATTTAAATTGGTATAAAAATCTTTAAATTGTGCTTGAATTCCTGATTTATATTATTTTAATACAATCACTTTTCATTGTTTACCCTTAATCTGTTCTAAAATTCTTAGTATTGGCCTCTTCATCTTTTATTATTTGAAAGTTCTTTTTCTTATAAGGGAATTCTCAGTAAAATATTATCTTCTCTCTAATCACCATAAACTGGACATAATAAAACCTTCAGCATTTATTCATTGTCTTAAATTCATTTAACAAATATTTATTGATAATGCACTACCTGCTCAGGGATTTGTCTTCTCCATATATTGGGGAGACATTAGTGAAAAATACAAAGTTCTTGATTCTTATGAAATTTATGTCCTAGTGTATATTTGTGAGAGTAGGATGGAGGAGAGCATGATCTCAGAAATAAAACAAGCAAGTAAATAAAATAACCATGATGTAGTCAGATAGTGCATATTCCCAAGAGAGAAATAAAATAATTTGATTTGATCAATTGCCAGGGTTAGGGAGTGCTTTACATTGGGTGGGCAGGGGTGACATTTCTTACAGAAGGATAAGACTTGAATGATAAGAAAGAGACAAAGAGCTGACATAGTCATACATATTCTAGGTAGAGAGAACTGTGAGAAGGCCCTAAGGTTGTAAACATCTTCCTGTCTTCAAGGAACAAAAGGCAGCCAAGGTAACTAAAAAAGGCTGAATGAGAGAGAGAGAGAGTCAGGAGATTAGACAAGAAATGTGGTCACATGCCTGATCTTCAGGGCTTTGTCAGATGTGATATAAATTTTAAGTTTTATTGTAAATGTAGGGCTTCCCTGGTGGCGCAGTGGTTGAAAGTCTGCCTGCCAATGCAAGGTACACGGGTTCGTGCCCCGGTCCGGGAAGATCCCACATGCCGCGGAGCGGCTAGGCCCGTGAGCCATGGCCGCTGAGCCTGCGCGTCCGGAGCCTGTGCTCCGCAACTGGAGAGGCCACAACAGTGAGAAGCCAGCGTACCGCAGAAAAAATAAATAAAGTTCCTTCTCAATTAGATTATTAATTATGTCCCACAGTGCTCAAAATTTTGCCTTGCACATACTAAGTTTTCAACTATGTGCAGGCGGGCTGGCCTCATATCAATATAAATTTAAGTATACTTAAATTTATGACTATTAAGCTCATCCTTAAACTCTCTCATTTTTAAAATTGTCCCTCCCACAAGTGTTGAAATAAGTGAAAGTAACATTTTACAATAAAGTGCTAAATGTTATATTGTATAGTTTCCATTGTGCATAGTAGTTTTGTAAGTTTAAGTGAATTTTTGTTTTATTTTGTTTTGCACTGAGAGTAGGTAGTTGGAGAAACACATTGTACAACAGTAGAAAAAGCATGGTGTTCTGAATCAAAAGATCTAGGTCTCAATTTTGCTATTTCCTAGGTGTTTGGCTATGAGCAAATAATTTAATATCTCCCTGAATCTCTTTCCCCTCATATAGAATGTGGGTGATAATTCTAACAAAACGTAAGGCCCCTGTGGGATATTTGTCTGTTTTGATCACTGTTGTATCCCAAGTATCCAGAATAGGGCCTGGTACAGAATAAATACTCAATATATTTGTTGAATGAACACCTCCTCCAAAAAAAGTGTTTGTCAGATTGAAAACTATTAATGTTTGTGAATGTGTTCTTATGAGGGATTCTTTAGTTTTGTGCAAAATTTTATGTGAAGTCCTGAAGAAAAGGACATATCATTTACCGACTTACCCCTCATGCCTGGCACATGAAAGATGAACTATTCACTTATAACTTGTCTGAAGGCAGAAGTAGAGGCTGACAACACTAATTCCTATACTTGTATTTGCCATTGAACTCACATGTCATTATTTGCCTGTAACTTTTCTCTCATCATTTTAAATATGCTATGGTTGAAATAGTTCAGGAAACCAATTTGTATCTGGGTATCAAAATCAGGTGCCACTAGCTATTTGTAATGAGGTGGATAGAACTAGAGTCTGTCTTACAGAGTGAAGTCAGAAAGAGAGAGACAAATACCGTATGCTAACACATATATGTGGAATTTAAGAAAAAAAAATGTCATGAAGAACCTAGGGGAAAGACAGGAATAAAGAGACAGACCTACTAGAGAATGGACTTGAGGATATGGGGAGGGGGAAGGGTAAGCTGTGACAAAGCGCAAGAGAGGCATGGACAAATAACACTACCAAACGTAAGGTAGATAGCTAGTGGGAAGCAGCCGCATAGCACAGGGAGATCAGCTCGGTGCTTTTTGACCACTTAGAGGGGTGGGATAGGGAGGGTGGGAGGGAGGAAGATGCAAGAGGGAAGAGATATGGGAACATATGTATATGTATAACTGATTCAGTTTGTTATAAAGCAGAAACTAACACAACATTGTGAAGCAATTATATTCCAATAAAGATGTTAAAAAAAAAATCAGGTGCCACTAAATTACAATGTAGACTGGTAAAGCTATGTGTGAGTGTGTGATTTTTAGAAATAGATTAAAATATTTAAAGACATGCATGGGAAATAGGAAAATTAACACCTCTTATAGGATCTAGATGTTGTTCCTTCCATTTCCATTTTTCCTTCCATTTCCGTTTGATAAATGTATCATATTCCCACTATGTGAACAGAGATGAATATAAAACATTCACATTCTATTTGTTTTCTTCGGAAAACTAAGTTAGCCCTATTTAATAAATGTATTCTTAGGCCCTCTACAAATATTAATAAATAAGATTTAGAGTGGGTGAGATCACATAGTTAAAAAGAAATCAAGGTGCAAAGACAAGAATCTAGGCCATTAGTTTTCAGAGCGTGTCAAGCCATAATTATAGTAATATCAGGCCCATTTGTTTGAAGGTTGTTATGCATTCTTAAGAAACCAAAACTCCTCTGTCTTCTTCATCATTTTATCCTCAGCCTATATTTTTTGAATAAGTAAATAAGTAAATGAATGCTATATTAGAAGTTCAAATAAGTTGTCAGGGAAGACCAAAATGAAAAGATTCCTTTTAGATGGGAGAATCTTACGATGTTTTTAGAAGATAAAGAATTCTACTGGATTCAGATTGAGTAGGAATCTTGTTACATGAGGAGGGGGTTATGGGAAAAATTATTTTGTGCAGAGAATGGAATACACTCATGGATATTGAAGTAAAGAAAGGGAGCAAGTTCAGGAACTAGAGGTTTGATGATGATAGAAGGAAAAGATACAGAATGGATGGTACTTAACTAGAATATACCCTAGTACCCTGAACACAAGGCTTTGGAGTTTGAATTTAAGTTTTATGTGATAGGATCTGTACTTTAAAATTATGATTCTCATAACCGTATGTGGGGGGGGGTACTGGTGTCAGGAAAGACTGAACCTAAGAGTTTGTTAGAATAATATTAAACAATAGCTCAGTAGAGAAATAACTTTTGCTTGAGATGCACTGGGTCTGGTGGGCATGGCTGTGCCAGGGCCAGCAGGTAGGAGAGGGGCCAGCACCAGTTCTGGGGTTCTGGGAGAGCACAAAGTTATTGGTTATGGGAAGTTCCAGTCCCTGATGTCTGCATTGGCTAAGACTGCAGGGTCCTTGGTGGAGAAGGCTGTGATAAGGGTCTGAGGCTGCAGCAAGGGTGAGAGCTGTAGGGGTCAGCCTGCTGTAACCTTTTTCCCCATGGAGGAACTGGCAGCAGAGAGGATTCTTCTTGGTACTGGTCTGGGGGATGGGGTGACACAGCTAAAATGCCTCCTACCTTTTCCTCTGCTATCATCTCTGGTCCCTGTGTTCCACTGGGTTGCTGCAGCTTGCCATCTGCACTCTGGAGTTCTCCCAGAGCTACATTCATCTATGGATAGTTGGTAAATCATTGGTTTTGGCACTGGATGGGAAGGTGGCAGCAGACAAGACCTGGGGCCTCCTTTTCCACCATCTTGCTGACATTGCTGTCTCCTAAATTCTTCCTCCGGACACAGTCGTGAGGCCCAAGCTAGAGAATGATCAGTTCCCCTTGTTGAGCAGCTAAGGAAGTTTATGCCTCAACCACTTCCCTTATCAGGTTCTCACACACTGTGCCACTGTGCACCTGCCCTAATCACCCTGGAGCCAGGTCAGACGACTAGGAAAGCCACTGAGTCCCTGAGCCCAAGAATTTATTTTAATTAGGCAATCCTCAGGGAGCCCGTGAAACCCAGTTAGCCCTACCCTTCTTGCTGTTCACAAGCTGCCCCCTACAGCTCTGGCTTACTGCTACTCTGCCCCCAGGTGGAACTCCCTGAGGGGCCCCGCCTGGCAGCCTTCTCTCTTGGCTATAAGTAACAAAATGCTGCCTTTCATCCATTAGAGTGTCAGTGTGTTGTGTTCTACCATCAAAAGAAACTTTATATCTTATAACACATATCCTGAGACAGATTTAGTATTATCTGGTACCTGAAGAGAGGAGTGGAGTGAGATAACTTGGTAGAGTAGAAGGCATAAGTAACCAAGGGATTATAAAGAAAAAATAGGGAGTGAAAAGCAATCCAAGGACAGAGTGTTCAATGTGCCTAATCTTAAGGAATTTAAGGAATAGACTGAGGAGGGGAATATGCAAATCACAGTAAGTGGTCTAAGATGGCAGAAAATCTGGAAGAGTGAAGGGTCTAAGCCAAGAAGTCTAATGGGGTCTGTACAGATTTTAAGAATCACTATAACCGTTAAGAGAGAGAAATGATCAACACAGATGAATGCTATAGCAAAGAAGAAATTGAAGGGGACTTAAAAGACTTTAATGGCTATTTAATTCACAAAATAATCTCCGTGGCAACTTCTTCTAGCAGTTAGTGGTTCCCTCTGCTGTGTTCCCATAGCTCTTGGAGTGCATGTCCCTTATTATGGCACATACATGCCACATTGTCATAATTTTTCTGTTCCGTACATTAAAATGTAAGCACTCTGAGGATATAAATCATGGACTTATTCTGCTATTTTTTTTAACATCACATATAGCCACTGAGATAGAACTACTACTCATTGATTGTTTGTTGAAGGAAACAAATGTTTATTTTACTCTGATATTAACATTTCAGTGATTTTCTTGGTATTCCAGAGGGATGTCCTGGAAATGGAAGAGATCCCTTGTTGATTTCCTGATTTCCCAACACAGCTCTGACATTCTACAGCAGCTCAGCTCAGCAGTTATCAGTACTTGAAAATTTGTCCTGCCATGTATGTTTAACGTGTTCTTTCTAATACTGCTCCAAGCAGAGCTAGAGAAACTAGATAATCTTGTGTCAAAATTCAGTATCAGTGTACTCCTCAAATTTATCTCATCCCCGTAGCAATAGCCCCACCTCCCTCTACAAAGACATTGTGTGCAAAGGTGTTACATATGTGATATGGAATCATAAGTCCTTCGTTAGTAAGTCAGTAGGTTAAAATCTTGTGCTTATGACAACAGTGCTATTGGAAAATAACTTCTCTAGGGACCAATTAACTTTATTTTGCCTGATGAATACTGAGTATATTCTTTACCCTAATAAATCATCTCATAAACCTGTGTTTCTGGTCACAGAGGCAACTAAATAAGAAAATATATGTCTGAATTTAAAAAGTGAAAACATACAGCAAAGTAATACAACACATATATTTATATTGATTTCCTATTCTTTGCCAGGCGATTGGACACTGGGGCTCTTCCCTATGCAAAAAGAGGATGGTAGATGGAGAGAATGTTAACTTACAGTAAGGAATGCTTATTTTGATGATAGTGGGTGCTTAGTATCATTTGCTCCTAAAAGTTAGAAGATGAGGACATGAGAATTAAGTCAATCACTTTTAAAAATCTCAACAGAATATGAAGTTTTGTGTTTGTTTTTAAAAACGTTCCAAGATATTTTATCTATAACTGGTTAGTAACCTTACAACAGTTGCTCTCTCACTGCATGTTAATATCACCTAAGGAACTTGGAAAAAAAATATATCGATGTCTGTTGCCCCCCTCCTAAAAGTTTTGATTTAATGGTTCTGTATTTGGCCAACATTTATTATGAAATCACAGAAAGATTGAATAGTATTTTCCTCATTCTGGGAGAATAAAGGATGACCACAAAAGTATTTTAGCAACATCCGGAGATTACAACAATCCCTTACTTCTAAACAGTCAGATATCCTTGTATTGGGAAAGACACAATCTGCTTTTCAAAAACAAGGGGAAATAAAATGAAAGAAACAAAATGTGTTCATATTTCCAAATGAAATATGAGGATGGACTTTACATAAAAATGAGCAAATATTTGCTTTATTTCCAATGTTGCTGCCATTGACAATGCAAATTTCATCGTCTGATTTTATGGAGGTTTCCTGTTTGTTTATATTTTTACATTTTAGAAATTAAAAGACAAACGTGTGCTGGCTTTTATTTACAGATGCAGGTCTGTTTACTGAAAACAAGAAAATAAATGAAGAATTTAGACCATCCCCCAACTAGAGAAAAAGTAATTACAAATTTAGTTGTGAGCAACAAATAATTTGTATGGCAGGAGTTCAAATGGGCCACATTTCAGAGTTTTTAATGTGCAGCTGGGTTTGAGAATGCAGTCATGTTTGAAAACACTATCCATTAATATCTAAATTTAAAAGTCATAAAATAAGGATTTTATTCACAATAGAAATAACTGTGATAGAAGTAAACTGAACAAAAATGTTTTAAAAAGAGCTGCAAGAAATACCTAAGGGACCTTGGGGAAGAATGAATAAAGGAAGAGAGATACCATGTTCCTGAATGTCAAAACATTTCCAATATTTTAAAGATGTCTGTTTTTCCCCAAAGTAATTTTCAAGCTTAATATAATTAAAATAAAGCATCCAATGAGTCATAATTATTATTTTTTAGGAGTGAGAGGGATGTCACAAAAGCAATTCTAAATGTTGTATACTTTTCTATTGACTCATCGTGTTTCGGTTTTTGCTGAGCATAAGAAGGAGAATCTTAATGAATATCTGCTAATTGATATCTTGGTAGTTCAGTAAGTAATCAAGTCCTCTTACTTGGTTTTAAATACGCTATATATTTGATACTGAAGTTTAGTATCAAATAGTATAACAAATATGCTATGTAGTATATCTTTAACTGTTTCTATTAGGAAAAGTTCCTCTGAGTTTTAATAATTGAAGATTCAACAGATCTTCAACCTTCCTGTGGTCATAAATAGACCCAACATTTATTTATTTTTGACTTACAATATTATGTTAGTTTCAGGCGTACTACACAGTGAATTCAATATTTTTATAGCTCACAAACCATACAAAGTTATTATAAAGTATTGGCTATATTCCTTGTGCTGTGCATTGAATCCCTGTGACTTGCCTATTTTATAACTAGAGGTTTGTACTTCTTAATCCCCTCTTTTGCCCCTCCTCCTACCCCTCCCCTCTGGCAACCACTAGTTTGTTTTCTCTATCTGCAAGTCTGTTTCTGTTTTGTCATATTTGTTCATGTGTTTTTTAGATTCCACATACAAGTGAAAATGTACAGTATTTGTTTTTTCTCTATCTGACTTATTTCACTGAACATAATACCCTTCAGGTCCATCCATGTTGTTGCAAATGGCAAGATTTCATTCATTTTTACGGCTGAGTAATATTTCTGTCTGTGTCTCTGTCTCTACCTCTCTCTATATCACATTTTCTTTATTCATTCATCTTCCCATAGGCACTTTGATTCCTTTCATATCTTGGCTGTTATAAATCATGCTGCAATGAACATTGGTGTGTACAAATCTTTTGAAATTAGTGTTTCTGTTTACTTCAGATAAACACACAGGAGTGGAATTGCTGGATCGTATGGTAGTTCTATTTTTAATTTTTTGAGGAAACTCCATACTGTTCTCCATAGTGGCTGCACCAATTTATATCCTCACCAACAGTGCACAAGGGTTCCCTTTTCTACCCATCCTCTCTGACACATTTCTTGTCTTTTTGATGATAGCCATTCTGACAGGTGTGAGCTGATATCAAAAGAGGCGTCCTAAGGGAATATGACATGTGAGAACCATGCCACTCAATATCTTGGGACACAGCTTAACTTCACTCTAGATCCACTGGCAGCCAGTCCTCAGTGCAGCCAATCTTACCTGTTAATCGATTCTAGCCCTGGGCCAAAAACACCATGTAAGTGAAGCCAGCTGTCAAAAACTATTTAAAAAAATCAAATGAGCAAAATGCAGCACCTGTTTCCTTTCCTTATTTTTACTTTATTTCTTCCAGATTCCCACTTTGTTTTCTTCTTGACCTTGTATCTTTCTATCCCATCTTCCATTGACTTATAAAATATGGTTACATAAAGATACTAAGTATACTATTCATAGATTTACACGGGATGAATCAGTTGCTGTCTTCCAATAATCAAGAGTTACAAATATTCCCCTGCAGTAAAATTATAGATTGATTTCTCTGTGTTAATAGCATGTTTGAAAGGTTTATCATCTGTTAATGGGTTATGATGTTTTCCTAGAAGCATATGAAGAAAACTTTAAGAACACAAGAATATTGAAGATGGAGACATTATAATATCCAAAAATTATGTGGAATTATAAACATTCATAACTAGGTGCCATGTAGAATGGGAACCCATTTGCCACATCCATCAATGAAAATTGGGACTAGATAAATCCTAAGTTCCACTCAAATTCTACTAAGACGGCTTTATTATTAATTTCATTTCCAAGTACAGGTATAACTTTTTTAAGTACTGAGAATTGATTAAGAAAGGGAAATATGTAAAACAGAGATTTAAAAAAAAATTCTAAATATATATTTACATGAGCCAAAACAAACTAAAATTGCCCAGGTGATGTATAGCCAAGTAACTAATTAAATGTCTGTCTAGACAAGAATCCCAAGTCCTCAAATCAGTTTTTCTAAACTGTACTCTGAAAACACTAGATCCCTAAGAACCTACCCCTCCTCTTCTCTAAAAAGAAAGAAAGGAAAGAAAGAGGGAGGGAGGCACGGAAGAAAGAAATAAAGAGACAAACAGAGAAAGAAAACAAAAGAGAAAGAGTTGCTTGTTTCATTTTGAACAAGCTTGGGCTTCTTCAGGCAAAGTTTCTTTACTTCACAGAATTTCTTAATGCCATTAATATGATCCTGAGCATTGTGAATCTATAAGCAGGAATACACATTTTTCCCCCAAACTGATTTGGCCACAACTATTTTTATTACTCGATACTTGTTAATGTATTATGGGATTCGTTTAGGAAATACTCCCCCAGATGATTAGACATTCTTCATAGAAGAGTTAATGTTACGCTTTCAATCATTCCAATTCTATGATGCCATATTTCTTTTCAAGTATTAAACGAGATCATTCCTAAATTGCTTCTGGTAATGAGAAACGGGAAATAAACTTTTTATTATTAGACTAATATGTAGCACATAATATTACTTCATTGAGAACTAAAACTTCAGTCCTTGGTCTAAGAGTTATGTTTTTCAAGACCAAGCAGTTATCTAATTTACCCCACAAGTGTATAATAACTGATTAGTGTTCAATGATCCATCGTTTTTATTAATATGTCTCTTCGTTACATTTCTAATGGAAGCTTAAAATGACTTTTTTTTTGGAGGAATTAACTATTAAATTCATAGCTGGATGCATGCTCCTTTCATTTCTTAATGCTATTCTATAAAATGGAACAGAGCTGTCACTGGTTAACTTACTTCCATGCCAAACCATTTACACTCTCCAGAGAAACTTCTGTTTAAATAAGGCATGCTTGACCAAGAAAGGTTGTCATGTATTAACTGTCTCTGTGGGGAGTTGATGTTAAGAGCATAATTGGTTCAGTGGAGGGAACAGAAAATAAGCTCTTCTATTCACAGTCAGAAAAGCAGCTCCCAGTCATTTATGTATGTAAGTGTGCTGTCACTTCTAACTAAGAAAGTGCCATCATACATAATTAGCAGTAGGAAGACTTCTGCTTTTCAAACCTTCAGGATTTTTTTTTTCTACCCCGAGGACAAAAGTTCTCCTAATATGCATTCTCTGATTGCCATTTATCTGTTTGAGTGTAAGGATGCACTTTTCAACGTTTTCTATTTCCTATCAAAGAGAGAATCAGATTTCCTCTTGTTTCCTTCTCATTTCTCTTAGTTTTTCATGATATTGTATTCCTCCTGGTATTTCATACCTTCTTCTAGTATGGAGAAAGCATTTATGCCATGGGATTTCAAAGTTATTCCTATGCTGTATAAGCAGAAGTATTTTCCAATGCTAAAAAAGCAAAACCATTTTTAATGGGGGAGAAAAGATTAAAGACAACATCAATTGCGAAGAGAATCAGAATCCTCCTAGGATTTTTAATCCACAGTTCAAACAAGGTTCTAATTTCTTAATCATGGTATAGAAAGACTAATGCAACCAACAAAGAAAACCATTTATTCCCTCCCTCTTTAAACAGCTCTACTCAGCAACAGTTTCAACCTGGGGATAAAATACTTTATACAATTCTTCACTATGATTACCCAGTGTTGATACTGCAAACCACAAAGGCATTTGCAACCTAAATCTTAGTTTCTTTTAGAAAATGTTTGATTTCCCCTTGGCAGCACAATTTATTGTTTCTATTGCCTTTCCAGCAGCATGAAATTCAGACTTTTTCAGCTTTCAGAAATGATGGCTTAATACTCTCTCTATTCTTTCTTACATACAAAATGTGGCTGATTTCATTTTTAACTTTTTTGTGTGGTGAAACAACATGGACTGTATGATATCAGTTCTTTGAAATGTGTTGAGTCTTAGGGGTGACCTAGCATATAATCAATTTTTATAATAGTTTGATGTGTACTTGATAATAATATACCATCTCTACTTGATTACAGTACCCAGAAAGATTATGTTTTGTTTTCAAAATCTTCTATATCCTGGCTAAATTTCTGATCTACTTGATCACAAGTTCCTGATAGAGTATTATAAAGATTTCCCACTATGATTAGTGAGTTTGTTACTATCTCCATATAAATCTCAACAGGTTTTGCTTCATATATTTCTTCAAGATGTCAATAATATTTTAATATATTCTTATCCATTTCTTTTATTACACAATGCTAATACTCATCTCTATTAATGCCTTCTACCTAGATTCCATTTTATCTAACGTTAATATTGCTAACAATTTTAATGTTTAGTAGTACATATTTTTCATATCTTTATTATTTAACTGTTTCTTTTGCTTTTGTTTTTGATGTGCTTACTTTGTATTTTGTGTTATCTCTTCCTAGCCCCTCTTCTTTGCTTCTTCCTCTTATCTCCCTTTCTTGCCTTCTGTTAATTGATATATATGTTGATAATTACCATTTATGTTTCTCTATTAGTTTGAAATCTATGGATTGTATTTTAGTATTTAGTTGTTATGTTTACATTTCAATCTATATTTCAACATAAATTTTTCTGACAAAAATTAGTAAATATCTTCATCTTCCTCCAGAACATAACTTTATTATTCTCCCCTCTTACCACTCTCCCAATCTTATTAGTGACATCTTGAGATGTATTTTTATTTTTATGTTGTTAGGTAATTTGTTCCATTTTACAAATAGTAAAATTATGGAAAATAATTCTGAGTAAAAGAAAAGCTTAGATTAACTTACTTCACTCAACACAAATGTTTTTAAAAGATAACTTTTAACTTCTGCCTTTACAGTCTATTTTTGAAGATATTTATAAGCATTCAGTTGAAGAAAACCTTTCTCACTGCCAACTCTTATGCATCCAATTTTTCTGCTATATATCTATCTTACAAATAGTCTTTGTATCTGAGGTTCTGTGGCATGATGGAGAGTGGTATTTAATATTATGACTTCCCTTTTCAACATGGAAAGCAGAGTAACAAAGCATCTTGACATTTTAGATGCTTTCCTAGTTTTACTTATTTTGTGTGTATCATGGAAAAGCCTGAAAGCTTTATTACTCACTGAAGCAAAGTATCATGTTATTCCATAAAATAACCCCAAGATTAAGCCCATCTTCTTATTTTATAATTTACAGTTGTGTGTTTGTAGGTGACCTTTGTATAATATCCATTCTGTGTGTTCTTTTCCTAGTAAAACTTGTACTTAATGTCTAGGCAAATGGAACCATCTTCAGTTATTCATATTTTTGCTTAGTTCGTTTGAAAGTGCACCTGCAATATATCTACTGAACACAGAGAAGAGAGAATGGTTTCTCTCATCCAATTTTTTTTCCTTATTTGAGACAAGGAAGAACAGCTTATACATTAAGGGTTATATATTACAATCACCAGGAGAGAACTTTTGGTATTTGGCTCCAAGATGATTTACAGACATCTGCTAAGAAGTTTATTGATCACTGCTGAGTCAGAATGAATTACTAATTTACACATATGTAGCATCTCTAATCTGGGTCCTTCCTAATTTAGAGATTCAAATGAAGAGAATATTATAAGTAAACTCATGCTTATTAACAAATAAGAGACACATTTCATTATTGGCTTATGGGAAATTCCTTTTCCATTTTTCTGGTAAAGAATAAAGTTATGAGTTGAGAATGGGGTTTTTAGGTAATTAATATATAAGAATCTTACTATCTGGTTAACTTTCCTGGGTTTATACTTTTATGATACCTGTGTATATGACTGACTCTCCCTTTTTCTCTCTCTCTGTCCTTCTCTCTGTCTCTGTCTGTCTGTCTGTCTGTCTCTCTCTCTCTCTCTATATATATATATCAAAATAAGTTAAAAAACAAGTAAAACATTTGTAATCTTACACTTGAAATGAAAATATAAGTAGGATCTCATATTTTTTTCCCAACAGAATAACATTTTTTGCTCTGTGCAACTTTAAGTCCAAGAAGCAATAATAACTCAGTTGCAGTGAGCTCACCTACTACCCAGGTGATACTCTCTAAATACCACTTTCTACAAAAAGATGAGAGTTCTTTGGGGGAAACATGGTTGATTCCAGGTCTGGGGAAGAAAATATGCAAAGTTAACTTGTGATTATATTGCTGTACCAGAAAGAAAAGGTGATACATAAAACAAATGAGTCATGTCAGAGGAAACAAGACAGTCTGCAGGTTGACAAAGATGGGAAAATTTTGAATTCCTCAAACCAAAACACATCAAATACATAGAAATCTAGAATTCATAATGATATTCAAATGAATTTTAGGCAGCAACTAGAACGCTAACTCATTATTCTGAAAAGTGGTAAATAAAGTAAAGGGAGGAGCATTGGTTTTATACCCTTATATTGTTGGATAACCAATAGTTAATAAGAGAAAGTCTTCTTCATAAAAAAATTAAAGGTAATAAATGTGGGAGGAATGATAAAAATGTTATACTACTATTTTGCAGTCTCTAGTGAAATAATAGGTCTAGTCAATGATCAATAGTGAATGCTAAAAGCATTTGGTGAAAGGCTGATAGGGAAATTATAAAAGGAATAAATCTGATGTATTAAATTTCTATTGTGGTCATAATAAATTATGACAAATTTAGTGGCTTAAGAGAACACATATCATTTCACAATTCTATATATTAGATGTCCAAGTACAGTATGACTCAGTTCTCTTACCTGGATTTCACAAGTCAGAAACCCAGTTGCCAGCAGGGCTTCATTCTTCCTGTAGGGTCTGGGGATGAATCTACTTCTAAGCTCATCTAGGTTTTTGGCAGAGTTCAGTTCCATGTGGTTCTAGGACTGAGGTCCCATTTACTTGCTGGCTTTTGCCTGGGGGTCATTCCCAGCTTTAGAAGCCACTTCTATCTTCATAGTCAGCAACAACAGTTTTACTCCTTTTCATGTTATGAAATCACTGACTTCCCCTTCTGCCTCATCTCTCCTGTTACCTCTTCTCTCTGACCCCAGACTGAGAAACCTTTCTGCTTTTAAGGACTCAGGTGATTAGACTGGATCCACCCACTTAATCTACGATAATCTCTTTCTCATAATTAGATCGCTGAAGTCCCTTCACAGCAGTACCTAGGTTAGTATTTGATTGACTAACCAAGGCCAGGAACTTGGGTGGGCTAAAAGTCTGCCTACCACAGCTGAAAATACTTGAAACTACCAATCAATCCCAATCAAATCCAACTGTAGCTTTGGTAAAAAAAAAACAAGTAGAGGTTGAGTTTTCAGTTCTGTATATAAGGACCTTGGAAGTCACCATTTCAACTTAACAACAAACAGAAAGCTGAAAAGACTGAAAAATCAACAACTCTTTGAATTCATGAGAGAGGAGAGGACATAGGGCGAACCACTGGCCCCCAGGATTGGAGAGACAGGTGAATACAGGGAGTCGAGGTTTAGAAGGGCAGATTCACAAGCAGAAACTGCCTCAGGATCCAGTGCCAGGGTAGGAAAACCTGAACTGTGATTGATAATTGCTGAAGGCTCAGTGTGGACAAGCCTGAGAGTTAAAAATTCCAGGAGAACCCATTGATGGTCAGGGGTGTGGGGGCAGTGGGTGCCCACAAAATTGTGAGGTTTATCTACAGGAGCTCTACTAAATTCCCAGAGTAAATATCAAAGAATATCCCTTCCTGCTTTCAGCAGGGGGAGGCAAAAGGAACCATTTTGAAATATGCCAGAGCACTCTTCTTAACATGGCCTGACCTCAGGGGAAACTAGTTAGCCTGAGCCTAAAACTATCGTCAGAGCTAAACTGATCTGGGTATAGGAAAAACCCAACTCTAGCCATATTTCGCCTACCACAAAGAAGAGAAATACTAAATACAACCCATTCTAGGCATCCTCCCCCACCTAAGGGGGAGAAAATACTGAGAAACACTTGTAAAGTTTGCAGTGTAGAGGCTTAGGCTCATTAGAAGACTGAGACCTAAACACAGTACTCTAGAATGCTTCCTCTCCTCCTAAAGCTTAAAGATCTATTTACAGTAGTTTCTTTTACCCAGTACATCATGTTTGGCTATCAAGAAAAAATTACAATGCATTCCAAAGGGTAAAAAAAACACAATTTGAAGAGACAGAGAAGGCACCAGAACCAGACATAGTAGGAATGTAGGAATTATCAGATGGTAATTTGGAACAACTGTGATTAACATGCTAAGGGCTGTTATGGTAAACAGAACATGTAAAAAAAGATGGGCAATGTAAGCAGAGAGATGGCAATCCTAAGAAAGAACCAAAAAGAAATGCCAGAGATGAAAAACACTGTAAGAGGAATGAAGAATGCCTTTGGTGGGCTCATTAGTAAAAGAGAACAGTGAAGAAAGAATCTCTAAGCTAGAGGATATATCAAAAGAAACTTCAAAAACCAAAAAGAGTAGAGAACAAAGACTGAGGAAAAAAGAATGGAATGTCTATGGAATGTGGGTCAACTACAAAAGATGTAACATACACATAATAGGAATACCAGAAAGAAAAGAAAGGAACAGAAGGAATATTTGAAACAATAATGACTAAGAATTTCCCCAAATTAATGTCAGGCACCAAACCACAGATCCAGGAAGCTTAGAGAACACCAAGCAGGATAAAAGCAAAAGAAAAACCGAAACCTAAAACAAAAAACTCCTACATCATCATTTTCAAACTACAGGATATCAAAGTAAAAACATCACTGGTTGCTAGGGATTGGGGCTGCAGGAGGATGAATAGGTGGAGCACAGAAGGTTTGGGGGGCAGTGTAAATACTCTGTGTGATACCATAATAATGGATTCATGTCATTATACATTTGTCCAAACCCATAGGATGTACAACACCATGAGTGAACTGTAATGTAAACTATGGACTTTGGGGAATTATGATGTGTATGGCAGTGCATCAGTGGTAACAAATGTATCATTCCGGTGGGGGATGTTGATAATGGCAGAGGCAATGCATGTGTGGGAGCAGCCGAGAATATATGAGAAATCTCTGTACCATCCCCTCAATGTTGCTGTGAACCTACAACTGCTCTAAAAAAGTAAAGTCACAAATAAAAAAAAAAATTAACAAAGCTAGGTAGTTTAAACCTTTCACACACACAAAGAAAAATTTTAAAGTGTTAACTGTTGATGCTGGCTGATGGGTACATGGGATTTTATGATATTACAAAATTCTTTCTTCTTTTATGTGTATGCTTCCATAATAAAAAAGAATAAATAAACAAACTTCCACCTTAGATTTTCCCAGCGTAGTGCCTCAACTGCACTTAAGAATGAATCCATAGATCCTTGTTATCCAGCCTTCTCGCTTATTCTGTGTCTCCCACATTGATAACATTACCACCTTGCTTGGAGCGGAGTCTTGGTTGGTGAATGCAGTTGGTGAAACCAATCCAACCTTGAGGGAATGGGGAAGGGACCCCACCTCCAATATCTAGATGGCCATTGCTGATTATATTCTCTCTTTGTAAGTGAATCTGTACGTTGAAATGGTCTGTTGTTATCATTTGACATCCATTACCAGTGTCCTGGTTACAGCTGCTAAAGAACCTGGCTACCTTGCTATGATTAAATTTGCTGCAGCTGGGAATAAGCATACGTACTGAGTTGGGCTCCTTCCTGACCTAGTTCCATATTGCCAGAAGGATCTTATTTCTATTCTTACAATAATTTTAACCCTTCCAAGCCTGAAAGTCTGGTTCTTAAATGAGTTTTAAAGAAATGACATTCTCACTATAAATAGAACACTCAATTAAGTTACCATAAATAGAAGGTAACTATAAAAATAATCAATATAAAAACTTAGTAATGTTGTTAAAATTTATCTAAATTCCCTCACTCTTTGAGTTTAGGGACTGTCAGTTGCTGCTGCAAGATAAAACTCTCCTGAGGCAAATGATGGCAAAATCAATTTCCACTGTATCTGCTACTTTGTGTCCTTTCCTGTAGCCCCAATCACAATTATAATTATAAAAATATCATATTTGCTTCTTCTTTAAGATGGGATTATTCAGTATTGTCTATGGTCACATTGCTTCCTGAGGCTACACATTGATCACACTTGAACATCAGCAAGACATAAGGAAACTCTGGCAACAATCCTTTGAATCTTTCTAAGGGTCTGTATATTGCTCACATAATTTTCTGCTTCTTTCTGAGTGTCTTTTTCATTCTTTAATCATAAACTGGACCCATTGTCTTCGTATGTTGTAGAGATAATCAGTCATGAGAATTCTGCAAATTAGCCTAATTCCTGTTGATGAATTCATGGACAGCCTGGCTCTTTGCTTCTAGCAACCTCATGCGTTGGTAGACGTTAGTAATAATCTTCAGTTGGGTTAGTTTCCTGATCACAATCCAATCATCTGCCAAGCGTGATAAAACACAGTTGAGAACTCTGGCTTAACAGAGGCTGTGTATGGGTAAATATATCTATTATAATTTGGACCTGCCAGGTGCCCTGAATGACATGCCCAATATATCCTGAAGCAAATGATTTAAGTAAATATAGCAGTCAGAATGAAAGACAAGAGAAAGACAATGAATTAGAAATATTTGGAAGCTACCATCAGCAGACAAACATTCTGAAATAAATCCATTGTTTGAAAGAATGGAGGAAAGAAAATAAAAAGAGTTATTAGGGTTCCAGTGAAGGTTGTTTTATTTATTTACTTTTGTTTGTTTTTACCATCAGAACCAAGGCAGATCTGCATATATTTGAAGCTATGACTTGAAGGATACAGGGAAAAGATTGGCACTTTTGGAAAAGGAGGGAATGTGTGATCCATTCAGAGTTAGGAACAGTAGAATGTCAGCCTATTTCAGGTGTAAATGATAACAGATTACAGAGCTGGGAGAAAATGCACAACTCTGAAATCTCCAGAAATATTGTATTATAGCAAATTTTTGAAGAAATATGACATATGAACAGTGCTCATCTGGAAGGATAGAATTGACATTGATGTAGTAGTATCTGCATTTATTCAACAAGATAGGGAAAAAGAAGATTGTTTTCAGTTCAAATAGTACCTTGGTTTGGTTCTTATTTTCTTAGCTTGATGGTAAAGAAGATGTGGTGTGTATATCTATCTGTCTATGTATCTATCTATGTATCTATCTATCTACATACCTACCTATCTGTCTATGAAAGGGAAAGAGAGATACTGTGTGATATCACTTTTATATGTAGAATTTAAAACAGCCAAACTCATAGAAGCAGAGTAGAATGATGGTAACCAAGTGCTGGGGGGTGGGAGTATGGGGGAGATTTTGGTCAGAGTATATAAACTTCCAGTAGCTACTAATCATGAAAGTTAAAGATATTTTAAATTTAAGTTTAAAAAATTATGTATCATATCATGATCTTATGTCATAAAACTGATTTGATAATATAATATCTATACAATTAAAAATATAACCTAAATATAACTAGTTTCCTCTCTGAACTAATCCTGAAAGTCTGGTTTTGAAGAGGTCAAGGAAGTACAAGTCATCAGATTAGCGCTGTGCAGATGGGGGCACAGAAGGGACCAGACAGGTGAGAGGATGCATGTGACAGTCTTTTATAAGGCTCATCACTTTGACTTGTAAAGAAGAAAATGACACCATCTGTGCTGTCATTTTTGTTAACCTTCTGCTTTGAATAAGAAAGATAAACTGAATACTGAGAATAGGTGAATGAACACAAAACAATATTTGCATCAGGGTTATTGAAAATCAAAGGATGAGTAACCTTGCCTCTCTCATGCTTATTGTTCATGTTTTTGTAGATAGTTATCTTCATGACTGAGAAACTATTTGTTTTGTGGGAAAACACTATGCATTAATTATAGTTTGAAATTCATCTATTTTTATGCATTAAAATCATACTTTTGATGTTAGTGAGCTATTTATTAGGTAATATTTCACTATGGTTCTTATTTTTAACATCTAATTTTTAATAACCAATCAGAGAGAGAGGAAGTAATTTTGATTTTTACATGTAATTTAGCAAAAAAGGAGAAAAATTTTAATGTTAATGACACCATACATATTTTCTTGGTTTGACTAAAATTGTGAGAGAATAATATTGTCTTTTATAACTACTAGTCTTCCAGTTTTATGCTATTTGAGTGATTTAATTTCTCAGACCCTTAAGACATTCATTTCTTTTCTTCTGTCATATCCTGCTCAAGGGTGGAGAACTAATCTATTCAGATCCTCAAAGGTCTGTGTAACATACATTGCCAGTCACACTAGTTCCTTATGTCTCTGAGTGCCTTAGTATCAAGCCATGTGATCAACCAAGCTGTATTTCTCCATGATTCCTGTATCTTATGTTGGACTAGGTACCTGTTATTTGTATTGTTTAACTTATATAGCTACCCAATTCCCTACTTAGATTTCCTTGTCTCATCTCTAGTACATACTACATTCTTATTAAATGTGTGCTTTTATTTGCTGACCAATTTCAGTATCCACAGGATAAAACTGAAACTCCTTAGTACAGCATGTAAGGTCCTTCACCATTTGACTGAAATTGCTGTCCAGAGCCTCATCTCCTTTGATTTCATCTCATACTCTATGTGTCAGCTGAAGCTATAATCTTGCAGTTCCTTACACACTAGTCTCTTGGCCTAGAATGTACACATCTCACCCCTCCATTGTTCCAAGGCTAATCTTCAATACCTAACCCCGCTTGGCTCACATGCCTCTCTAATGTGAATCCTTCCATAATTTCCATGGTAATGACTTGTCCAACACACTTATTTTGGTAGAGTTTACTTTCAAGTGATTTCTTCAGCAAAGAAGAATGGAAGGTAAACTTGACTCTGTGAATATTGAAGATATCTATGCTGTGTTCATATCTGATTGAGATCAAAAGTAGATTTAGATAATTGTGAAGAAACCTTTTTGCAGAAGAGGTGATTGTTTTTTCAAATTTACTTATATATTTAGTGCAATTCCAATTAAATAATAAATTTAAGGAGAAGAATAAGGGAAACATACATATCCTTTTGTAATATATGTATATCCCAAAGCTGATATTACTATATTTTTAATTGTAATACATTGTAAAATCACTTATTATAAAGAAAGGAACACAATTCTTTATAAAGTTATTTACTTTTATGTTTGCCTCTCCATTCTAGACTGGAAGACACTTGTTGACAAAAACTTTGTCCTATGGTTTTTTCTAAACATAGAGCATTGCTATAAATAAATGATTCAAATAATAAACTATAAGTAATAAGAATTAACATTATTTTTGACATACTAACTCAATATCTTCTCATGGTCATATTATCTTAGTTCAGATAAATAACTTAATAGAATGGAGAAACATCTAAGAGTGAAACTCCTAAGTTATGAGTCATGTCTGAAAATTTAGAAAATTCAGAAGTAGCTTCATCATAGATTCTAAGCATGATCTTTTTACTCTTTGGAGACTATAGCAATATCATTTCTAAATAACTACTGAATATTCATTTTCTTATACCCTGAGACAAAAGGTGTCTCTTTCATAGGCGTGTTAAAGAAAGTGATTTAAAATATATTACCTAGCTTTGAAGAAAATATAATCCCACATCTTGAGATTTCTGATGACAAGAAAATAGTGAGAGGGAGTGGGTTCTGACATTAGACCACATTCAAGAATTTAAAAAAAAACAAAACAGGGAGATATGTCCACAGAGGAACCACGGTTCAGATGGGGAGAGACAAGATGCAGTGTCAAGATTTAGCAATTTCAAGTATTCAATTAGGAAAATATATACGTAGGTGACATCCAGAATTGTGGAGACAATGATCTCATTACTTAGTTTATATAAATATCTCTTATGCTTGTTGTTAATCAAGCAGCAAAAGTAACATACAGGAAACTCAGTGTTCAAAGTCAGAATGGTCAGAAGTTGAGTAGTTTTCCCCTGGGCAACAGAGAACCAGCTGTTGAGAAAGGGTTCAAGGGCAGCGCTCAGGGAGTTCAATCTTCAAATGCAGTCAAGGGAACATATAAACACAAGTTCATAAACTGTAACTTATTGATATTATTTCTGATTTTTAATGTTATTTTATGAAGAGTTAAGAATCAACTTGGAAAGTAATTTGACATTTTTCTTCTCATGATCATGTACATGACCACAGGGAAAATTTAGTGGATTTAATCATCTGTGTATTTTATATACTTACCTTATTGTCATAGTCTTGGCTGTAATTTTCACTTTTCTCCAAATCCTGTTTTTACTCCTCTCAATGTAATTAGCTCTAAGTAAGTTTCTATTAAAAATTACTCACATGTGTCAAAATTTCTATTTTTTTCAGCTTCAAATTTCATTTGGAGGTGTCATGGAGATTAAACCAAATTTAGAACCCCAAATGATTGCCATAATAGAAAGGCAGGAGTAGAAAACAAAATATATACTTCAATTCTCAGTAAAATAAAATATAAATACGAGATTTTCCCAGACATTTAGACAGCATTTAATGTGCACACAGAGGCATTACGCGACATAATTCATTTAAACCAGGATTCTAATAGTATAAAGCAAATCCATTATACACACATGAATATTAAGACACATTAAAATTTAATTAATCTGAGTAAGTTATTGTATCCTATTTTCTATCCATATTGTTAGAATGTTCAATATAAAAAAAATAAGAAAATTATTGAATATGTTCACACATATTAAATTGGGATTAAGAAAACTTCAGCTTCCATTATTGTCAATGAAATTTTTTTTTCCTATATTATGCTACCATTCAATAAATTATAGACTACAATCTCATTTTTATAACTGAAATGCAGAGGCCCAGAAAGAAGAATATGCTGAGAAAAACATTCAGAAGTCTCTGTTTTATTTTATCTTTTCTGGCTTGGAATTCAGATATTTAATAAAAATAAAATTTTTTGACATTGTTAACTATTGAGCATATCCTATTTAATTAGCTATTTGTGTTTTATTCACTGACTGCTAAAAGAGAATCAATGAGCAAATGACCAAGATGAGACACATCTTTGTGGGTCCCAACAGGGGGACAGAGGACAATCATGGACCAAGGGGCCCTTCACCAATACCATGAAGCCCAAAAGCCCCTGGGAACTTAGCTGCTACACTGGGGAGAAGGAGCAGGAGGGTAAGCATGCTCGTTTTGACTATGTTTATCTTGAAATGCCTGAAAAATAAAGTTGACTAGGTTTATCTGGAAAAAAAATTTTTTAAAATTAATAAATAAAATAAAAGAGAATCAAAAGAAATATAAGACACCATATAAAGCCTTTAAAGATTTATCTTCCTCTTCTTGATGAGGCAAGGTGAACTCCTCAGTATCCCCTCATTGCCTTTAATATAAAGTCTGAGTCTTAACATTAATGATATGTTGCTTCAATCTCTTTGCTCTAGATCTTAGAGTTGAAAATGCAAGTGACTAGTCCAAGTAGAGTCAAGTTGTAAGCCTAGCTGGAGTGCAAAATTCATTGTTGAGTCAAGAGGGAATGAAGAATAAGAAATAATGTGAGACAGTTAAAGACCAGATAATGCAGAGCCTTGAATTTCAATATGTCCTCCAGTGTCCCATAGGCAACAGAGAACTATTAGAAAGAATATAGTTTCAGTTATGCTAGATGAATAAGTTCTAGAGATCTGCTTGTATAACATAGTGCCTATAATTAACAATATGGTATTGTGCCTTTCAAAATTTGCTAAGAGGATAGATCTCATGTTAAGTGTTCTTACCACCTACCCTCTCCAAGGAAACTTTCAGAGGTGTTGGATATATCTATTACCTTGATTATGGTGATGGTATCGTGTCTACATATGACCAAACTCATCAAATTGTATGTGTTAAATATGTACAGTTCTTTTTATATCAATTATACTTCAATAAAGCTGTTATATTTAAATGCATTTTGAAATATAAAACATGCTGTCATTAATCTTTGCCGTTTCTAACTTTTTTAAAAAATAAATTTATTTATCTATGTCTGTGTTGGGTCTTCGTTGTTGCACGCAGGCTTTCTCTAGTTGCAGCGAGCAGGGGCTACACTTTCTTGTGGTGCGTGGGCTTCTCATTGCAGTGGCTTCTCTTGTTGCGGAGCACGGGCTCTAGGCGTGCGGGCTTCAGTAGTTGTGGCATGCGGGTTCAGTAGTTGCGGCTCGCGGGCTCTAGAGTGCAGAGTCACGGTCAGTGCGCAGGCTTAGTTGCTCCGCCGCATGTGGGATCTTCCTGGACCAGGGCTCAAACCCATGTCCCCTGCACTGGCAGGCATATTCTTAACCACTGCACCACCAGGAAAGTACGCCTTTTCTAACTTTTAAGTTTTAAGTGTAGCCGTATATGTATAGATGTTACATGTTCAAAATGAATGAACTGTGATGACTGACATTTACCACACAACTGGGCTGCATGCATGTAATGAGGTTGCAGGTTTTTTCGGAGGAACTTCAAGTTCACGTGACTCCTTGCCTTTCCTTTTTTTTTTTTATTTAGAGCAGATATCTGTGGAATATCTAGTTTATTTGGTATCGTTTTTCTTCTTCCATAATGTCTGTATCTCTAGATTTTGTCATTGGTTTTAAAGTCCTAGTCCGATGTACAAATGTTGAATGATTCTAGTCTAGCTTTGCCCTTTGCCAACCATGTGGCATTGGGAAAATTACTTTATCTCTCTGAACATGAGCTCTCCAAACTGCAAAAATAGGGTTCTTTACTCCTTTCATAGGAATTCTGTGTGGATGATACAACACATTTAGAGCATCTAGCAGTATGCCTTATCGATTTTAATTTAATCAATAGATAATTCACTTTCCCATTCCCTTTCTTTCTTGTTATTTTTATTTTCCATCAAATATTCCATGTCTTTAATTTTTAATTGAAAAAGACTTGCATTTTATGAATATTTCAAACGAGTCAGAGAACTTTTTTCCTTCCATGTACCTATTAACAATATACAGCATGTCATATATGCTCTTTGACCTCTAAAAGCTGTGTTGTCATGGCTGCCTCTTTGCTGTCAAAGACAATTTGCGCTGGGCTATTTGCATAAATATAGTCCCCTGGAAAGTCAGCATGATTTAAAGACTGGTTTTTAAACATTGGAGTTTTTATAATAAAATATACTAATGCAATATAATTACAGATTTGTGACTATCCAAAATATACATATGTTTTCTCTGCTTTGTCATCTTTTTCTTCTTTCTCTTAAAACCTAAGAAGCTAATTCAAAAAAACTAATTTACAAGAATAGCTGAAATTTCCAAATAAGAAGTCAGAAAAAATGCAAATGTTATTTCTCATAATATTACTTTCCTAAAGTTACACTACTGCATAATCCACAATTCATTTAACTGTCTAGCTAATAATTTATAATAATAGCTATGTGCTGTGTTTGAATAAAATTATTACATTCGTACTTCTCATATTTCTGCAACTTCAAATTTTAAACGATCTAAATTATCATTAGCTTTTCCCCGTTTACTGGATAACGCAACATTTTTTTTCCAGTGAAGGTGAAGAAAAATGGAAACAGATTTACAGTACTTCTCTTTCATGTAGTTATTTCATTTCATTTTCTTTTTTAAAAAATGCAATCAGCAGAAGTTTTCCTATTTAGGAATTGTAAGTGTTGACTACCATCAGCCTTTCTCCATTACCTCCTAAAGCTGTTCATTCCAAATTCCGTTGCTGAACTGCAAAAAGAACTGTCACATGTGCCCCTAATGGCAGTGAGTTTCCTTCCTTTCCATTTTCTGTGTATTTGTGTTGAATGGAATTTAGTATGTTAGGTCCACTGACCATATCCAAAATGATGTGACTGTCAGTTCAGTGAGAATACTGATTCTTCCTACATGGAAAAATGTGCTTGAATGCTGGTACTGCTGTCACCACTGCTATTCAACACTGAATCCCAATCCTGATGCCACCACCATCATTGTCCCAGAAAAGAATTGTTTCCACAGCCACCACCATCAGGGATCTTACACAGTCCATGTTTCTTTAGTCCCCAATTCAGTGTCTGGGAGAGAGGCATCTGCTTAGTGGAGTCTAGGACTAGTACATTTGCCTCAGACACAGGGTTATTTGTAAAGCAAATATCTGGGTTTTTTCAGGTTTTGTGGTAGGAGAAGACTCTTCTCATCAACATGCATACTGAGGAATTGCTCAAATAACAAAGGGCAATCTCTTCACACACATCAGAACCTCCAAGAAAGCAAATATCTTAATTAAGGCAGATTGAGTTCCCTCTCCTTCTGTCTCTGTCTCTCTGTCTCCCTGAGCCTTTCCTCTTTCTCTCTAACTCTTTTAATTAAAATGAGTTTTAATAACACTATGATCCTCCATGAATATGAGTGGATTATATAACTGGGGAAGTAGGAGGAAGTCCATCATTCAGCCCCTGATGAAAGTTGCATTATTCAGTCCAGATTTACCATTAACGAAGCTGATACCAATATCTTACTTTGAAACCTATATCTATTTCTCACTTTATGCAGAATCTATATGAAGGGAAGAGTGATGATAATTAGCACACCTCAAAACCCAATACACTTATTGCTTGAACAAGGAAGTCAAAGCGTTTTGGCTTTTAACTCAGGAAAAGATATATAGAAGCAGCCCCTCATTAGAGTTGCTATCCCATACGGTAGCATATGGCCTTGTAGTGCAGAAATTGGATTTTCTCTGTTTTCCATATATGTTTACTTTTATCAAAGTTTCATGTAAATAAAAATTTACCCTATGTATATACATGTATAAAATACATTTTATATATATATATAATCCCAATGTATTAACTGAAAGATATTCCTTTCGAAGAATCGGTGTGTTCTCTCTAGTCACAGTTCCCACAGTTCCTTACGGAAAAACTGGTGATCAAAAGTTCCTTGATGTGGCTGATCCCACTGGTTGGGTAGCACAACTTCCATTTGCAAACCGGTTCTCTCTTGCTAATTCCAACTATAGTGGCATCCTTACTTTCTCTTGAGTTAAAAATGGCCATTTGTCCCAGATATAACCAATAAGTTATCATTGAAAATATGGGGTTCATGGGATCCTGAGAAAGCTTTTGCTTTATTGATAAAAGACTTGACGATCTGGCTGGCATTTCTCCATTTTTTTTTTTAACATCTTCACTGGAGTATAATTGCATTACAATGTTGTGTTAGTTTCTGCTGTATAACAAACTGAATCAGCCATATGTATACTTATACCCCCATATCCCCTCCCTCTTGCATCTCCCTCCCACCATCCCTATCCCACCCCGCTAGGTGGTCACAAAGAACCGAGCTGATCTCCCTGTGAGATGCAGCTGCTTCCCACTAGCTATCTATTTTACATTTGGTAATGTATATATGTCAATGCTACTCTCTCACTTTGTCCCAGCTTACACTTCCCCCTTCCCATGTCTTCAAGTCCATTTTCTATGTCTGTTTCTTTATTCCTGTCCTGCCCCTAGGTTCATTAGAACCTTTTTTTTTTTTAGATTCCATATATATGTGTCAGCATACAGTATTTGTTTTTCTCTTTTTGACTTACTTCACTCTGTACGACAGACTCTAGGTCCATCTACATCACTATAAATAACTCAATTTCGTTTCTTTTTATGGCTGAGTAATATTCCATTGTATATACGTGGCACATCTTCTTTATACATTAATCTGTCGATGGACACTTAGGTTGTTTCCATGTCCTGGCTATTGTAAATAGTGCTGCAATGAACATTGTGGTACATGACTTTTTGAATTATGGTTTTCTCAGGGTATATGGCTAGTATTGGGATTGCTGGATCATATGGTAATTCTATTTTCAGTTTTTTAAGGAACCTTCATAGTGTTCTCCATAGTGGCTATACCAATTTCATGCCCACCAACAGTGCAAGAGGATTCCCTCTTCTCCACACCCTCTGAGGCATTTATTGTTTGTAGGATTTTTGATGATGGCCATTCTGACTGGTTTGAGGTGATACCTCATTGTAGTTTTGGTTTGCATTCCTCTAATGATTAGTGATGTTGAGCATCCTTTCATGTGTTTCTTGGCAATCTGTAAATCTTCTTTAGAGAAATGTCTATTTAGATCTTCTGTCCATGTTTGGATTGGGTTGTTTTTTTGATACTGAGCTGCATGAGCTGCTTGTATATTTGGGAGATTAATCCTTTGTCAGTTGCTTTGCTTGCAAATATTTTCTCCCATTCTGAGGGTTGCCTTCTCGTCTTGTTTATGGTTTCCTTTACTGTGCAAAAGCTTTTAAGTTTCATTAGGTCCCATTTGTTTATTTTTGTTTTTATTTCCATTACTCTAGGAGGGGGGTCAAAAAGGATCTTGCTGTGATTTATGTCATAGAGTGTTCTGCCTATGTGTTCCTCTAAGAGTTTTATAGTGTCTGGCCTTACATTAGGTCTTTAATCCCTTTTGAGTTTATTTTTGTGTATGGTGTTAGGGAGTGTTCTAATTTCATTCTTTTACATGTAGCTGTCCAGTTTTCCCAGGACCACTTATTGAAGAGACTGTCTTTTCTCCATTGTATATTCTGGCCTCCTTTATCAAAGATAAGGTGTACGGCCTCCTTTATCAAAGATAAGGTGTATCAAAGATAACCAGATTATCATATGGTTTTCATCATTCAATTTGTTAATATGGTGTATCACATTGATTGCTTTGCATATACTGAAGAATCCTCACATTCCTGGGATAAACCCCCCTTGATCATGGTGTATGATCCTTTCTTTTTCTGTTCTTCTTCTGGGACCCCTGTTTAATGTTGTCCCAGAGGTCTCTGAGACTGTCCTCACTTCTTTTCATTCTTTTTTCTTTATTCTCCTCTGCAGTAGTTATTTCCACTATTTTATCTTCCAGGTCACTTATCCGTTCTTCTGCCACAGTTATTCTGTGATTGATCCCTTCTAGAGAATTTTCAATTTCATTTACTGTGTTGTTCATCATTATTTGTTTGCTCTTTAGTTCTTCTAGGCCCTTGTTAAACATTTCTTGTATTTTCTCCATTCTGTTCCCAAGATTTTGGATTATCCTTACTATCATTACTCTGATTTCTTTTTCAGGTAGACTGCCTATTTCCTATTCATTTATTTGGTCTGGTGGGTTTTACCTTACTCCTTCATCTACTGCATATTTCTCTGTCTTCTCATTTTTTTTTAACTTACTGTGTTTGGGGTCTCGTTTTCACAGGCTGCAGGTTCGTAGTTCCTATTGTTTTTGGTGTCTGTCCCCAGTGGGTGAGGTTGGTTTAGTGGCTTGTGTAGGCTTCCTGGTGGTGAGGACTGGTGCCTGTGTTCTGGTGGGTGGGTCTGGATCTTGTCTTTCTGGTGGGTAGGGCCACGTCTGGCAGTGTGTTTTGGGGTGTCTGTGAACTTAGCATGATTTTTGGCAGCCTCTCTGCTAATGGGTGGGGTTGTGTTCCTGTCTTGCTAGTTGTTTGGCATGGGGCATCCAGCACTGGAGCTTGCTGGCCGTTGGGTGGACCTGGGTCTTAGAGTTGAGATGGAGATGTCTGGGAGAGCTGTTGCCAATTGATATTATGTGGAGCTGGGAGGTTTCTGGTGGTCCAATGTCCTGAACTCAACTCTCCCACCTCAGAGGCTCAGGCCTGACAACAGGCTGGATAATCAAGACCCTGTCAGCCACATGGCTCACAAGAAAAGGGAGAAAAAAAGAAAGAAAAAAAAATTTCAAAAACAGTAAATAAAACAAATTATTAAAATAAAAAAATAATAGTAATTAAAAAAAAGAAGAGAGCAACAAAACCAAGAAACAAATCCACCAAGGATAACAAGCCCTAAAAACTATACTAAGATAGACATAGAAATCAGAAACTAATCAGTAGCAGACAGCAGATCCCAAGACTACAGCTGCTCCCAAAGTCCACGTCCTCAATTTGGGCTGATTCGTTGTCTGTTCAGGTATTCCACAGATGCAGGTACACCAAGTTGATTGTGAGGATTTAACTTGTTGCTCCTGAGGCTGCACAGAGAAATTTCCTTTCTCCTCTTTGTTCGCACAGCTCCTGGGGCTCAGCTTTGGTTTTGGCCCCACCTCTGCGTGTAGGTGACCCTCAGGCATCTGTTCCCGCCCAGACAGGATGGGGTTAAAGCTTAGGAGCACCACGTGTTTTCCCGGGGAACTTGTCCCTAGATCACGGGAGCCTGGCAGTGGCATGCTGCGCAGGCTCCCAGGGGGGTGTGGATAGCGACCTGTGCTTGCACACAAGATTCTTAGTGGCTGCAGAAGCAGCGTTAGCATTTCATGCCTATCTCTGGGGTCTGAGCTGATAGTCGTGGCTCACGCCCAATCTCTGGAGCTCATCTAGGCTGTGCTCTGCCTTCTGTGGGCAGACAGGGAAGGAATCCCATCTCCCTGCAGACCCTGAAATAATGGTCTCTTGCCTCTTAGTCAGGTCCAGACTTTTTCCCGGACTCTTGCCTTTTGGGAAGTCTGAGGTCTTCTGCCAGCATTCAGTAGGTGTTCTGTAGGAGTTGTTCCACACATAGATATATTTTTGATGTATTTTTGGGAGGAAGGTGATTTCCATGTCTTACTCCTCTGCCACCTTGAAGGTCCCCTTTCCTTTCCTTTTATTATTGCTGGTAATGCACATGTGGAGCTGTGGCTACCATTTTATAAAACGGAAGGATAGCATGAAGAAGAAAAACCAACATGTTTTAGATAGTAAGGCACTAACATAGAAAGATCCCAGTTCCTTGAATATATTGTTTAACAGCTGGGTAAATAACATCTAGTTTTATGATGTATTAATTTAACAATAAATGTCTTTATATTTCACGTGACCATTAGTCATATATTTTGTTAATTGAAACCAAAGCATTCCCCTGACACAGAGTAAACATGATATCATGCAAAAGATAATAAAATATTTATTATTTTATTAGAAGGGATTATTTAGTATAAACTTTAGAAATCCCAGTGAAATAATCCTATCACACAAAATTGAGAATATTTCTTTAGAGATAAAATTGCTCCTATAGTTTTATTTCCAGTGTGTTTCTTGTGCAGACAGTATTTAATGTACTGTGGCTTTTGTCTATGTAAGCTTATTTTCCATTATTTTATACTGGTCACCAACTGCATGGAAAAATTCACATTTCTAATTAAATTGTTTACTTTTATTAGTAGACATTGTATCTTTTATATTCAAGAGTTGATGTTCATTAGTCTCTTGATTACAATGGCATCTTACAGTTACTCCTTTGAGGGTTGAAGTCTGATTTTGCAATTAATTAGCTGTTAACCCTAAGCAAGTTATTTAACTAGAGCTTTATAAATCCATGTCTTAAATTACATCTTGGATATTTAAATATTTAGGCATATACTGAAGCTTCTCTAGCATTGCAATATCCTAGGTTTCCCTCAAAATAAAAGCACCCTATTTCAATAAATAGTTTACAATTTTTTTTGTTTCTCACAGATTTTTAAACTCTTGACTCCATAATTTTCTCTCTAGAGGCAAGAAAAACATTTAAAAGAGTATCTACTAAAATTTTAAAAATTGCAATATAGTCGAAAATATGGTTGTAATTAATAAAAAGGGAAAATAATTAATTTATATTTATTTAAAAGTATATATGGAAGTCAGTGTGACTGACAGGAAAGACACACAGAATTTATGCAAAATATGAGTTTTTCCTTCTACTGCCCTCAAAGACTCAGGCATACAGATATTTAGTTAACCTTAATACTTACTGTCCTCTTTAAAAAGAGGGAAATCTGTAATGCATATTTTCAGAGAATATTATCTGCAATAAATGTCATTTAAAACGTAAGTTTGATGGTAATATGTATGATCATATTATTTAAGGTACTTAGTGAAAAACATGACTCATGTATATCTGAGATGTTTAGAGGGGCTTAACAGGCTGTTTGTAAACTGTTATCTAAATCTTAGTGAGTTGAAAAAATACATTTCTATTTCTATCTTGAATATTGTCATTTTGGTCATTGTAGTATTTGCTGGGTATTTAGAATTTCAGCTGGCTTTAATTTTTTGATGGTGAAATAAATAGCTACTCTTTCCTCTCTTACTGTTTATACATATTCAATACTAAATTATTTAAATTCAATTTTAATGTGTGATAATTTAAGCAGATAAATTAGGCTACTCAGGATGAAATCTGATTACATGAACATTGAAAGGTAATATCATATGCAGCTTGGTACAATCTATAAAATAATTCTTTATAAAGGAACTGAAACTAATTACACATGTATATCATTTTATATTATTATCTAAATTGTTATACTCTCCTTTACATACAATTCTAATTTAGCTTTGGTCTCATTTAATGTGTCCCACATTCATTTCTTAATGTTCTTCAATTTTAAATTTGGGTCTTTGTCATATATTAGTATTAATGTTATATAGGCATGCATTTACTTTTATCTACCTTATTCCCCAAAGATATTTAATATTACCATAATGTTCTTTCACAAAGATATTGAATAATAATCAGAGACCACAGGGATCATTTGGAACTATAATAAAGATTGACTTCATTTTTGATGTTTGATTCCTGACAGCTTTCAAGCCCCACCATTTTTCCTCCACATTTGGTGAAGCTGGTAAAGTAAGCCTGGGTGCTCTCTCTTTTTGTGCTTATAGGATATTCAAAGTATGTAATCTCTGGCCCATGTATAATAACCCTCACTCAGTTCCACTCCCTGACCATAAAGCAGAGCCTGTCTTCATTTAGACCATCTTGGGACGTTATCCTGCTCTCACCCCAGAAAGCTTCATTATATAAGTAAGAAACTTTTTTATACCCTCTTGGTGTGTGTGTGTGTGTGTGTGTGTGTGTGTGTTTAGCATCACCAGTCTCAAGACCTGAACCAAATGCTGAGTGGGGTGTCCATCCCATCTTTGTGTGTTGGTTACAACAGTTGGCACTCTAAGCAGATTGTCTAGGTAATGATCACTAGTCGTCATTATTTTTTGCTTTGGTTTGCTGCCTTCTGGCAAGCATTTTCTTTGAGCTGTGCTTCTCTGTGCTGGATTTGTGAGTCCTACTGAGCATAGATTAAAAACCTATGCTTGAAGTTTCAATAACTGACATTTAAGGGCAGGAGTATGGGACTTAGCCCTCCTTAAAGTGACCCTGACTTGAGTGTCTTGGCCCAGACTATCTTTGTGTCTTAGATTGAATCAAGTGTCTCAGTTCCAGTATAAGCCATGACTGATGCTAGGCTCAGGAGAACAACTCTTACCCTGTGACCACTGTTATGTGTCTAAACCCCCATTCTATAGAGTACGTAGAGGGAAAACTGATATTCTTTGCAACACATTGCTCCATTGGGTGTTCGCTTGTGTGGAGGAAGAATAGTCACCATGTGGTATGTTGAGGTCACATTCCTAAAAGCAGATGGCTACAAAATGCTTCTGCTGTTGCTGATGCTTATGCTTCTGTGGTCAAAGAAAAGGTACTGTTCCTTGGGGTGTTAGGGAAAAATACCCATGGCACCCCTATGGCACAATCACAGGGTTAATTCAAACTGGGGGTCCTTAAACCGTATAAAGCAAACACTGCCACAAGGGAACCCCCTAAACCCTCATGATATTGAGTTAAGTTTCTCTGATGGAAGAAACTTATAAATGTACCCAGGGTAGAAAGAATCCCCCCACTGGAGTAGAGCTAGTAACGAAGATGAAGAAGAAGGAAGGGGAGGGGAAGAAAGGAGATGAAGTAGTAGTCATTGCCTAGACATAGAGGAAGGAAACAAAGAAAATAAAAGAGGCCCCAAATTTGACCCATTTGAAAATCCAAAATTTACTAAAATAATTTATACAAAAAAAAGGATAAAACAGTGCTGATTTGGCTTTTATGCCACTACAACGTAGGTTCTGGATTAACTTCTTTAACATCGGCTGAAATGCACCAAATGGCAAACCTTAATAGCCTTAACTGATACCGAAGCTCAAGTTACATTCATACCTGGGATACCACTAAATTTAAATAAGCTACCCCTATTCTCTTGGGGGAGTTACCAGATTTAAAAGTCTCACCTTAACTATTGTAGCTATTGCCTTGCCTAAAATACCCCATGGTCATAGCACCTATTACCCTAAAATATCCCATAGTGAGCATGACATTCTGATCCAATGAGTAATATATTTAAATTTTTAAGTCTTGGCACTTAACAATCAGCTTGACAAAAATGGGATCTGCCATAGACCTCCCCCTGTCCCTACCCAATTAAAATAGTCAATATGATTCAATATAAATTAAAACAGGCCTTCAAGGATTAAAACCCATTATAAAAACTTATTTTGATAAGGAGTGATTTTCCCCTCCATTTCTCCATTTAACAGCAGAATTTGGCCTGGTTTTAAACTTGGAAAGAATGAATGGAGTCTCCTTGTGGATTTCAGCAATCTTTATACTGTGGTTTCCCCCATTAAGTCACTTATATTAAATATTATTGAAATTCTTGACTCCATCCAAGCAGAAACTAATAAATACTCTGCAGTCATAGATTTGGCTAATATATTCTGTTCAGTGTCTATTTCAACAGACTCTCAGCTGCATTTTGCTTTAAGTTCAAAGAAATATAATGCACTTTTGGGAATATAATGCACCTTGGAGTACCTCAACATCCCTGCCATCTCATACAATCTTTATAGAAAAGAATTTAACCCCATTCAACTTTCTCCAGGAGTATAGTTATAATACCACATCAATGAAATCATTCTCCAAGGAGATTCATTTGACAAACTCATTCAGGACATACAAAAACTCACAAAGGAGCTTTACCAAAAGGGGATGGGTCATTGACCCACCCATAGAACAAGCCCCCACATCTTGGTTAAATTTCCAAAAATTATTTGGTCAGTCAAGTGTTGCTCTGTCACTGACACAATAAAGAAACAAATATTGACCTGCTCAGTACCAGTGATGTTAACATGAGTTGGACATCTTTTAGGCCTTTTTGTGTTCTGAAGGTAATACCTTCTCAATTTATAAATTTTACATAAATCCATTTATGAAGCTACTTGCAAATCAGCCCACTTTGAATGGAGTACTTTACTAGAAAAGGCTCTAGAATACATCCAAATTGTAATACAATAGGCACTCCCTTTAATGCCTCCCAGACACTCCTTTACTGTAGAAGCTTTAGTAACCTCCTCTCATATCTCCTGGAGTAACTGGATCAACCATGACGTCAATGAATTTCCCTTGGACTTCCGAAGCATAAAGTGTCTATGGACTTCTGCACTACACACCATTAGAACATCAGTTCTGGCTGTGTACTGAGCTGACATAGGCTCTAAACCTATGAAGCTCCATATCCAGCTGCTCATTATGCCTTTGGTCATGAAAACAGCACCCACCAAGGTCTCCTTGATAAGATAAAAAGGATACCCACAAGATAGTGCTAAATCTGGGTTCTCTGACATATCCTGGCTGCAGGGGGAATGGCCTCCTTTGTCAGGTACATGGTGCTGTAGGTGGTTACTCTCTCTCCCACCCCTCTATTTGGAGAGACTTATGGAATGAATTGAGCGAATAGCAAAGGGAGTTTTATATTTTAAGTATGGTAGCAATATCCTCATATGTGATACAGCTTGCTGGAGAGCTGCTGCTTCTTACCCCTTAACCATAATATCTCTGATCAACCATGAAACCCAAGGGCTAGTACAATTGGCTGAACTTCAGTCAGTGATCCTAGCACTGGATTGGCCCACGCCCCATCTGTATGTTTTTATAGACTCTTTGGCCATTGTCAATGGGCTGGCTATCTTGTCCAGTCAATGCCAGCAACAATTCTTTAGCCAATATTGCTGCCTTTGGGATAGAGTTTTTGGAAACTCTTGCCTCACAGATACTCAAAATATAATTCCAGAGCACAAATATCTCTACTAATACAAAAACCACTATGCAAGACCTCATCAATATACTCCTCAATCCTTTCTGAGTTTAGATATTATTGAGAGTGACCAGGGCACTCATTTTACTTCTTAAAATATATATTGTTGGGCTCTTAAGTAAGAGATGCTAAGGACTTTTCACCTCCCTTGTCAGCATTGGGCTACAGGTCTCACAGAGCAACAAAATGTCTCAGGTTCAAATTCAATTAAATTAAACCTGGCAGGGGCTTCCCTCCCCTGGTGGTGCAGTGGTTGAGAGTCCGCCTGCCGATGCAGGGGACGTGGGTTCGTGCCCTGGTCCGGGAAGATCCCACATGCCGCGGAGCGGCTAGGCCCGTGAGCCATGGCCGCTGAGCCTGCGCGTCCAGAGCCTGTGCTCTGCAACGGGAGAGGCCACAGCAGTGAGAGGCCCGCGTACCACAAAAAAAAAAAAAATTAAACCTGGCACATTTTAGTCATCAAATATCAAGATGCATTGAAATAGAGTCTAATTTCCATTTTTGATGTTTGACGGCTGACAGATTTCAACCTTTACCACTCCCCCTTCACCTTTTGCTCCCCATCTGAGCAATCTCATAAGATATCCTGGCTGCTCTGTCTTTTGGCACCAGCAGCAAGTTCAAGCCACACAAGTCATGCAAGATTTGTGGGAAACCTCATACTGGGCCCACCCTAATCATCATAGAAGATGAACCGGTCTCCTTTCCCTACTATCTGAAGTCATTTTCAGGCCAACTTTGAATGCCACTTTGTTCTTCCCAGAAAGACTTAATTCATTAATAATGCTTTAAAAAGATTTATTGAAGTATAGTTGATTTACAGTGTTGTGATTAATCATGCTTTTTATGCCTTATAGGTGAATATGTGGTGTCTGTTTTCATCTTGATATCTGAACCAAATTTTGATTAGGTTGATCTATCCTACTTTTATGGAGTGGCTACAATAGAAACATTGTGCATCAAATGTCTTTCTATTAGAGAGTGCAGAGAAAAAAAATCAGCGTCCTCAAAATTATTTAAGGCAGAAACCACAGTGGTTACCTGATCATCATAACAATTACAAAGATTCCCACATTACTAAAGCACTGATTGTTATTATAGATGAGTATTTTTACCCGAAGGGATAAAATAGGATGTTTAACAACAACAACGACAGAGTGTTATTGCCTTTGTGGTATTGCCTAGAACCACAAAAAATATGCTTGGAAGAGAAAAAACAGTTTGCTGGTGTCCTGTTCTACATTATTAAAGTCGTTGGTTTTTATTTTATTTCTTACTTCGGTTCTAAGTGCATTATAAAAAAATTTGGAAGCATTCAGTTTTTTCTTTCCAATTATTGTAATGAGTGCAAATATGATACTTGCACAACAATCACTTCTATTAATAAATTTCTGACCCTTAGAATTACTTACATGCATATCATTTGCATGTCTATCTTTAGAACCATTTCCATCTACCAATTAATCACTAATCAACTGGTACCCATGGGAACTTGATAGCAAAAAAGAAGAGGAAAAAAAAGTCAAATGAAATTCACTTTTAACAATGGAGAAAATACAATGAAACCATGAAGGCTGTACGATTAAAAACCACCTTTTATCAGCTACTAGAACGTTTTGATTCACAGATCAGGATAAGAATAATGCCCCACCCCGCCCAAGGAGTCTCAAAGTGCAGCGATCAGTACAATTTTCCAGTTATGTATTTCTTCCCCTAGTATGTCCAGGAATGTGTGGATGCTTAAGAGTGTCCCAAAAGATAGTCTTGCTGTTTTTTGCCTCACCATGCTGAGAAAGGAACTCACATGAACTAAGAGGCTTCCTCAGTTTTTTCCCAGAAGCAGCTTGTCCTAGAATGAGCCCCTTTGAAGAGTCATTGAATCTCTTCTACTACAGCCAAGTTTAGACAGCTGAAACCCATACAGATTTAAGGCATTCGTTGGCTGCAGGACCATTAGCCATGCTCTTACATCGCACCATCTGTTGGAACTACAACCATGTTGCAAGATGAAGTCCTCAGGCAGGCAGTCTTCCAGTACAGGCCACTTCCTCCCTCTCTATTGTGAAATGATGCTAAGATGACAGGAGTGTTTCAAGATGTGAAATAAAATGATTTCCCCCACTTCAGGATGATGCTTAGCCAAGTGGCACCCCATATCCAAACTGACTTAAATTCCTAATATTAAAAACAAACTCTGGAGCTTCCCTGGTGGCGCAGTGGTTGAGAGTCCGCCTGCTGATGCAGGGGACACGGGTTCGTGCCCCGGTCCGGGAAGATCCCACATGCCGGGGAGTGGCTAGGCCCGTGAAACATGGCCACTGCGCCTGCGCGTCTGGAGCCTGTGCTCCGCAACGGGAGAGGCCACAGCAGTGAGAGGCCCTCGTACCGCAAAAAAAAACAAACTTTGGATTTACTCAGACTGCCACATTTTCAGAGTAAAGTTTGTCCACTAACTGGATTAGGTGAGGTCTCTGACCCAGAATAACCATCTTTTTTCTACTAGTGCAGTACTAGTTCTGTTGCTCGTGTCTCGTGTCTCTTTCTCCTCCCAGAGTTATTTCTTTTATTAATTTTATGGGCCTATTATCCTTCCCACCACAGTAGACTGTAATAATTTAGAATCTCAGGGAGAAGTGGTGAGAATATATAATCTTTGTCTCCAAGGAGATTTCTTTTCTTTTCAAAATTCTCCATATTTACCCAAGACATTTTGATCTCTTTCAATAAAATTTTAAAAAATATTATCAGTAGTTATTTCAATGAATAGGCATTTAAACACCATGAATTTAACTGGATTCCATTTTCCAACCATACTATAAGATGCCTCAAAAATAGACAATCAAGGATATTGTTTATACACTAAAATTTTTAAAAATTATTTATTTATTTTTGGCTGCTTTGGGTCTTCATTGCTGCGTGCAGGCTTTCTATAGTTGCGGGGCCTCGGTTGGTGCGGAGATTCAGCCAAGCAGGCTCTGGCAGCTTTACTCCTATCAAGCCTCTGGTGTAACTGCCTAATAAAAGCAACACACAGGTTTGAGCCCTGGTCTGGGAAGGTCCCACATGCTGCAGAGCAACTAAGCCTGTGCGTCACAACTACTGAGCCTGCGCTCTACAGCCCGTGAGCCACAACTACTGAGCCCACGTGTCACAACTACTGAAGCCCATGCACCTAGAGCCTGTGCTCCGAAACAAGAGAAGCCACCACAATGAAGCCCACGCACCACAATGAAGAGTAGCCCCCGCTCGCCGCAACTAGAGAAAGCCCGTGCGCAGCAACGAAGACTCAAGGCAGCCAAAAATAAATAAATTAAAAATTTTTTTAATTTAAAAAAAGAAGATAACAGTAGCCATGCAAAATCTCACTACCCAGTGAAACATTATTAACTGAAACGTGTTTCCATCCATGTATTTTTTTATACATGTATTTGATATCATAACATATTTGTAATTCAGAATCCTGCTTTATTACTCAGAATTATAGCCTATGTATTTTCTATCATTAAAAAGGTCAGTGTACATCATTTTAAAGGATAAAATTATGTCTTGCCAAAATTAAAAAAAAAAAATGTTGTGCATAGATAATCCAATCACCAGGTGGAGAACTGGATTGACTTCTAAGGCATCTCCCCTGAAATTCTACAGCTCAATCCTCCTGACAACTTGGTGAAGAGAGCAGAACCATTTAAGAGACATATTTTTCTACCAAATTATTAATTACCTAGACACCAAAATATGAGTACCTGTGAAATGCTTCAAGGTCTGATTACGATATTTATGTAGATTGTCCACTGATTGTTTTAGCCAATCATCTAGAATAGTGGTTTTCGAATTATGTCTATGGAGTCAGATGACCTGGGGTCATACACAAGGAGCTGGGGCACTGCAGGAGAAAGCTCCAGCCCCCATCCCTCCACTAATTAATACAAGTATTACTTTATTTATGAAATATATTGGATTTGTTTGCAATATATTTCATTTAAAAAACAGTTTCCTCAATGGAAAAATAAAGAGGAAAGGAAGGAAGAGGGAGAGAGAAGTGGGGGAGGGAGAAGGAAAGAACAAGGGGAAGGAGAAAGAGAAGAAGGAGAAGGACAAAGCAAAGAAAGGATAAAGCGAGGGAAGAAGGAAGGTAGGAAAAAAGGAAATTTATATGCACTAGTCAAAGCAATCCAAGGCATAAGGAAGAACAGAAACTCTCATAAGTTTGCCTGAAAAATGATGACTGAGAAATTAAAACTACTTCATACATATAGTTCAAGTAAACATGTAAATAGGGAGACAAAAATAAATGTTCCACATAGGAAATATGTATATACTTATACTTATCTTTTTGTAAATATACGAGTTGATAGCCCAGCACACATTTTTATCTAGCAATTGTTTCCAAGCAAAATGTATTAAGGAAAGAGAGTAAATTGGGGGAGATAAGAGTTAATTGTCTTTTCTAACTGCTTATTCATTGTTAGAAAAAAAAGGAATATGTACTAAAAAGGAACATGCAGAATGGATAAGGGCAGAGGGTTTCTAGAACTTCTGTGTACCAAAGAACCTCTTCAGGGTAAGGTCACAGGAATAGAAGATGCCAGGACAACTGGCTGGAGTTCAGAGGCAGGGTAAGGATGAGGCAAGAAGTAGGGCATTATGTCACAGGTGTTTATATAATCTATCGATTGATTGATTTGTTTCATTAAGGTTTAACAGATACAGTGAAATGTACAGATTTTAAGTGTAAGTCCAATAAGTTCAAATATGTATAAGATGAAACTAAAAGCTTTCTCAAAATTTACATTTCCATCATGTGTAAATATATTTGTGATAAAAGGAAACTCTGTTATTTGGGCACAGAATAACCAGTATTTATCAGAGAGAAAACTCAAATTCTAGTTACTCCTTTTTAATTTGCATATTATAAATTTAAAAATTTACAGTAAAGGAGTCACAAGCCTTTTTGTTTCCTTGTGAATAAACCTATCATATTTAGCCAATTTTGTTAAATTTTAAGTACATTTTGTTGCTTCTATTTAAATTGTTATTTGCACTTATTATAGCTCAGGTGCACAAAGTACATTTTGTTCATACACGCTACACTTATTACATATCTTCAAGTATATTTCATTATTTTCTTTCATATTTTGGTACAACCAGACCTTTCTTTCTTTTAAACAAAATATTTTACTTTTATCTGTTTTCTCTTCCTAGATAAACAACTCATTCATCCACTGATGGACACTTAGGCTGTTTTTATGTCTTGGCTATTGCAAATAATGTTGCAGTGAAAATAGGAGTGCAGATACCTCTTTGAGATACTGATTTAACTACCTTCAGATATATACCCAGAAGTGAGATTGCTGGATCATGTGGTAGTTCTATTTTTAGCTTTTTGAGGAACCTCTATAGTGTTTTCTGTAGTGGCTGTACCAATTTGTATTCTCACCAACAGTGTGCAAGTGTTCCCTGCTCTTCACATCATCACCAGCACTTCTTATCTCTTGTCTTTTTGATAATAGCCATTTTTATAGGTGAGGTGATATCTCATTGTAGTTTTGATTTGCATTTCCTTCATGATTAGTAATGTTGAGCACCTTTTGATGTATCTGTTGGCCATTGGAATATTTTAAGAAAAATGTCTATTCCAGTCATTTGCCTATTTTTAAATTGAGTTATTTGATTTTTTGATATTGAATGTAATGGCATTTTTTATAGAAATAGAAAAAAATGACTCTAAAATTTGTATTGTAACAAAAAAGACCCCAAATAACTCAGCAATCCTGAGAAAGAATGAAGCTGGAAGCATCACACTTCTGGATTTCAAACTATATTACAAAGCTATAGTAATCAAAAAGTATGGTACTCACATAAAAACAGACACATAGACCAATGGAAAAGAATTGAGAGCCCAGAAATAAGCTCATGTATATATGGTCAACTGATCTTTGACTAATACTCAATGGAGAAAATATAGTCTTCAATAAATGGTGCTGGGAAAACTGAATATTCACATGCAAAAGAATGAAAATGAACCCATATCTCACACCACTCACAAAAATTACCTTGAAATGGGTTAAAGACTTAAATGTAAGACCTGAAACCACAAAACTTCTAGAAGAAAGCAAAAGTAACAAGCTCCTTGACATTGGTCTTTGCAATAATTTTATGGATATGAAAACAAAAGCACAGGCAACAAAAGCAATGCTAAATAGCAGGACTACATCAAACGAAAAAGCTTTTGCATAGGAAAAAAATGATCCACAAAATAAAAAGACAACTTATAGAATGGGAGAAAATATTTGTACACCACCTATCTGATAAGGGGTTAATATCCAAAATATATAAGGAACTCATACGATTCTTAGTCCTATACAAGGTAGAATATTGTTTGTACTGTGATAGAATGAGAAAGAAGACATAAAGAGCTGTTTTAAAATCAATATTAGTAACTCTAATTTTTAAAAAAATCCTTCTATTTATCAGAAATATACTAAATTAACTTTAAAAAATACAAATTATAAACTCTGTGTTCATAAATCATATTTTAAAAGGCTCCAAGTTACGTTAAAAAGTTCTGAATATCACACTTTTCTTTTTATCTCTAACCACAACCAAGGATGTTACCTTAATTCACAGAATTTTAGAATATTTTTTTACAGAAAAAAATCTACTGTCCAGCCTGTAACAGAGCTATTTGGGTGAGAAAAAGAGTTTTCTTTAAAAGAGTCAAAACTTTTAATACATTAAAAGTTAAACATTTTTAAAAATTTCTTGAATTTTTTCATTTTCAATTTATGTAAATCCTAAACATGTATCCATTAGGACTTGAGCTCCAGTAGCTTGTAAGAGACTTTAAAATCTGATGCACTGAATCTTTGTTTTATGGAGCCTTTCAAATGAACACCCTTGTTCATATCAGAAGTTCCTGTTACTGTCACGGCAATTCCAAATTGCCCTTGGTGAAATTATGCCAATTAAAGAAGTATGCGTATGAGTTAAGATTGTAACAAGAGTTATGAAGGAAGCAGATATTTAGTCTGGAAGGAACAGACACTTAAGAAACTTCACGAGAACTACAGTAGTCAGTAAAGATTACAGGTTTGAAACCACATGTCTCCAGAACCGGGCCAAAAATTAGTTGTCACCAAAGACTAGTTGCCCAGAGAAGCTCCCTGGCCTGGCAGAGGGAATTAAATAAAATATTCTCAGAAACATGAAGACAATACTGAGGAATGTCCTTATAAGGTTTTCAAAGTGCAACATGACATTTTGAAAGCATCAGCTTCAATCCAGTTGAGAGGACAATTTTTCCAACCTCTATCTGTCTCTTGCCCTTTGAACCGGGGGTCAGCAAACTACAGCCAGAAGCTTAAACTCAGACCAACATCTGTATAAATAAAGTTTTACTGGAACACAGCCTTGTGCATTCATTACATATTGTCTGCAGTTTTCGGGCTACAATACCGATTCGAGTAGTTGCAGCAAAGACTGTCTGGCCCAGAGAACCTAAGTATTTACTACCTGGCCTTTTACAGAACAACATTTATTGAACCTTATTAGAGACATAAATCCTTACAGACAATAGACAGGTAGAGTTGGCAGTTAGTGGTAAATTAATGCTATGGAAGATCCACGCAAAGGAAAAATGTGTGCACATTTGACCAATGACCAACAAGTCTGGGGGATTCTTTTCTCAGAATGGAGAAGAAAACATAATGCTGAGGACTCTATGAAATAATTGGAACTCTGATTAAGCATAAAACTTACATCATATTCACCAGCAGGTGAGCTCAGCTGGGGAAGACTCCAGGTATCTCAGATGTGCACACTGTTACAGAGGTGAGCTCCTTGTCAAGGTGAACGAGGGATGTGGCCAAGTCTTACTGGGGCTCCGTTGCTAAGACCATCCAGGTCACTCTGGTGGTAGGTTTATTAGCTTGCTACAGCAAAGGAAAATGCAAACTGTGAGGAATGATGAGGAGTCTCAAAATGGGGAAGCTGGGAAAGTTATTTATAGCATTTTGGATACCAGAATTACTCATAGGATGGTATTCACAGGGACTGAACTGATTTTGTAAAATAAGGAGCTGCTGGAAGATCAGTGCCATACCTTTAAAATATATGAGTCTCTACAGGGTTCCTATTTGGTCAATTGGTCTGTTTTTTAGCTTGAAACATAAGGGTCTGAATAAACTGGTGTTAAAGGGATTTGAGCTTAGACAGATTATCTTGCATGCCATGCTTTTGTACAGTTTATCTGTTTTGTGAGTCCTCTGACTGTTTTGAAAGTATGGTTTCTATTTCAAGGATCAGTATAATAACATAAACTGGAATAATAAATACCACATTTAGGTTTGTGGGAAGAAGATGCAACTGAGGACGTGTGCAGCTTCTATTTGTACTTTTCTTAAATTGGAATAGCTTAGGTTATATTTTTTATATGATGCCCCCTCTTCCCTTGGCCTACGGACAGCCATTGATAGGGGTTAAGAGTAGAGTCACCAAACGCTAAATGCTCCTGCCAAGATCTCACCCTCCTTCTTCCTCTCAGACATAATTCAGCTCTATTCCATTATTTTCTGCTTTAAACTCCGGGGGGAAATCTCAATGTTCCTTTTAGCCTGTCACCTCCAGAATCCCAGGTCTCCCTGGGCATGTCTTATGTTTCCGACCATAGACTATAAGCTTACAATACTTTTCCACGTGAGCATTTCTTATAACCTACTTGCTTTATTTTTTCTATGACACTTATCATCCTCTAACATAACGTGTCTTTCACTTATTTTCTTAAATATCAGCACTGCCTGTTGTGGCAGGCAGAATTCTAAAGATGCCCTCGCCGCAAGATTTCCATCTGGTGGTTATTCAATCAAACATTAATATAGGTACTGCTGTGAAGGGATTTTGCAAATGTAGTAAAATCCCAAAACTGTTGACCTTAAGATGACAGAGACTATCCATCCATCCAGGTGGAACTGACTCAATCAGACGAGCCATTTTAAAGCAGTTTCCTCTGGCTGGTAGCAGAAAGGAAAGACAGAGATACATGAATTAAGAGAACTTGATATGCCATTGCTGGTTTTGGAGATGGAATGGGTCACGTACAAGAAGCAGTCACAAGGAGCTAAGAGTGATTCTTGGCCGAGAGCCAATAAGCAAAGGAGGACTTCAATTCTACAACTGCAAGGAAATGAACTCCGCCAACAACGTGAATGATCTTGGAAGCAGATTCTTTCTCAGAGACGCCAGATAATAGCCTATCCCTGCTGACTGGTTTTTTCATCCTTGTGAGAACATAAACAGAGGACCCAGCCAACATGAGTTAGACTCTTGACCTACAGAACTGAGATAATAAATAGGTGCTGTTTTAAGCTGTAATAAGAATAGAGATGGTTTTCCCCATTTTGTTCACTGTTATATCCTTAGCACCTAGAATTGTGCCTGACACATGAGAAACATTTTAGAAATAATTCCAAATTAATCTGCTAAACTAAACACTACGAATAATATGAGACTGTGTTTTAATCCTGTAGACTCAGTCTAGATTTTTAACTGTAAATTCAGTTAAGTAAAAGATTAAGGGTTAAAAGTTTGAGGGACCATCTAATAATATTATATAATTTTAATCTTATTAAAATTATAAAAGGCATCAATGTTACACTTACAGATGTTTAAATCTTTTTTTAAGATGAATTGATTAGCAGACACTGAATACTTAATTTAATACCTGTCTTAGTGCACTTTATGTGACACAAATTAATTTGCAATAGAGGCAGGAAACCTATCTCTAAGGTAGTTAGTCATGGTCAAGTCTTAATTATCTTCTTAAATAGGAAAACAGCAGGTTTATAAAGATATCTACTATGGTATTCTTGAGTGATACTCTCTTATTTGTTAATAACTTTCCATTAAAATACTGAAAACATTCAATGATATAGATTTCAACACAAGGACTTTGAAATAATGATACCTATTTTTGAACACCTACAACCTTTCAGCCTCTGTACATTCCTTCCAACCACACCACAAGGTGCTTTTATTTCTATTTTAGGCATGAGGAAAGTGAGCCTCAGAGATATGAAGTAGCTAATGCAACACAGGAAAAATTGAATTGGCAGGTCTTAAGATTCCAGCACAGGTAGCTGCATAACTCAAGTTTCATGTTTGTCTTATTCTGTTACATTGTCAATCAGTGATTTTTTTGTTTATTAAATGCATCCATAGTTACTATGAATATATACAAATTTACATACATGTCTGAATATTTGCAGTGTTTGTACCTAAGATTTATTATATATGAACCAGATATGATCATCATTTTCCTAGACAACAATTTTTATCTTGGAAACTTGGTTAGAAAGAGTTGAAATTTTGTCATGAGAGCAATAATCAAATTTGCAAAACAAGTGCATATGTGAGTTCATTTTGATCTACAAAATGACTGAATGACCTTAAAATGATCAGTTATTAATTGACATTTCTTATTCTTTCTTTCAGTACACGTTGATTGAGAATACACCATGTGCCTGGCATTGTACTCTAGGCTAAATTCAACATGAGATTTGCCCTTGGTATTCTGGGAGCTTTGAGAGAGGGATCAGAAGTGATATATTGACAGCTGAGGCCAAGAGATGAGTGGGTGTTAGCCTTAAGAAGGGAAGTTTAGAGGGGAAAAGAGAGTAGGAGTGCGGGAATCTTCCAGACAGAGAAAGTGAATGAAAATGACTTAAAATGAAGATCTTTCTTTTTCTGAGGAACTGAAAGCAGTGCATTGCTTTTAGATAATAGAGTCCATTGTGGGGGAAAGGAGCAATGGAGAGAGAGAGATTAAAAAGGATGAGATTTGTGTGTGCAATGTGTTCTAGGTCACATTAATAAAGTTGAAATTTATGTGGTGCCACTGAAGGGAATGCCATGAGTAGGTTTTGTATTTGTTCACTCACTCATTCAACAATATTCATTAAAGGCTTGCTCTGTGTACTGTGCACCAGGCACAGGCTCCTGGGTTAGGAGCTACAGACTGCAGTGAATTTGTCACTGTCAGGGTCCTTTCCCTCATAGAGCTTATTATCTGGATTGATGGTTTTGAAAGGGCAATGTGTTGCCATATAAGTAATAAATTGTCACAAAGAAAGATCAAATAGAGGGAGTTGGAGTAGGAAGCAAACAGGCATAATTGCCTGAACTAAGAACACAGGATCTAGCAACAGGGAAGTCTTGGTGACAGAGATGGGGGTTGAAGGAGGCATTTAGACCCCAGCTTCTTTTGTAAAGTTGGGACTAGATGGAAAGCAGGTACTATATATCCTCATCACTGTATTTCCATCCCTTTTTTCCTAATTTAACCTTGACTCTGAATCATAATCTTTGCCAGGTCATTTGCATCCAAGCATTCTTGATTTTAAAGTGTGTCCAACATCTGCCTAACCTATTAATTGGGACTGAATTTGGTGGTTTCAGGTACTTTGCCATTAAATTCACAATTACTATATTCTGGCTAATGAAAACCTTGACTCTTTGGACATTTTTCTTTTCAGCATTACTGGGATAGAGTCACATTCAAGTAAGTAGTGAGTAGCATGGTGATGAGTGGTTAGTGAATCTCTCCCCAAAATATCTACTAATCTAGTCAAAAAGTTACAAGATGCTAACTACCCAAATTGATGACCTATTTTAGTAACTATTTGTTCATTGATTTTTCTGTGCTGTGCAATTGGTTCTTGTATAGATAGGTTTGCTCTATAATATTTCATATGTAAATGTTTCTTCTCCTTCACAGTATTTAAAACAAAAATGTTCAAATAGTTGTTTAATTTTTCTTCCCTACCCTTAAAAAGTAAATTCAGTCATTTTCTGGTTTTAGTGTGTTTTTTAGTTTTTAAATTTATATTAAGTTTATAAAGTGCATACTTTTAAAATTATATTTTTGCTTTTTAGAAAAATAAATATATTCAACAATTTAATTACTTTTTAAATATTAAAGGTAGAATTATAATTTGCAAAACAGTTCATTTTTCCAACACGTTCTTGAAACAAAAACATAAGCATTCATACTCCCTGTTTTCAGACCCTCATTTTCTTGCAAAAAAAAAAAAGATATTTGGAGATTTGAAAAGTTCCAAGTTTATATTTAGATCTGACAGGAACAAATTTCAGAATAAATTCTATTTTTAAGCCCCCTGACAAATTTTAACATGTCTATGCTTAATTTTTTATTAGTTGTATTATGGCTGATCAGTACATTTAATGGAAGCCACAGGGTTGGATTCGAATATATTTGTGTTTAACTTTTCTTCTGTTAAAGTTTATTTGTTTTACTTGGACTGTCTAATCTTTGCTCTCGAGTGTTATACATTGAAACTTCAGTAGCATCATATTATAAATCATGAAGAATAAGTTTGACACTTGGAGAAAAAAGTATAGAATTATTTCTTCAAATTGTCATAGTACTTTAATGTCTTGAACTGTGTAAAAATTGAAGTGTATAACAGAAACGTTAAATATTTCTTAGACATCCTAGGGTCACTCCCATTTCTAATTTGATACACTTTCTTTACAAAAAATTCCAGCTTTATATGTTTAGTCCACTTTTTTCCTTCTTTTTCTTCTTATTTTTAGCAATACACTTAGTATCACAGTTGCATAAATGAAAAAGTTAAAATAAAAATTCTCAATCAAACCCTCCATTTTATGAATTTCATTTGATATCATAAAATTCAATATTTATAAATGTTTATAACCTGCAACAATTAATGTAAGCTAACAGATACCTTAAAAGATCAAACATTTTAAATTATTAATAAAAACAAATAAAAACGCTTAGAACTAGTCCTATTTAAGTAAGCACTCAATAAAGCTGGGCTTCTCTATTCTAATTTTTACCTTGCCTTTAACCCTTTAAAGGCAAGGTTTGTAAAATAATCCAAAGCTTTACATTGGGAAATTTATGGATACATTATAAATACTATAGGATGAGGAAGAAGTAAAGCCTTCCTTCTGGACAGTAGTTTCTAAAACAGTAAATTTCATCCGTTCCTGTGGTATTAGTTCTATGATAAATCTCCCTTGTAGAAGGTTTCTGTATAATTCAGGCAGGCTTTCATTATAATTTGCAAGAAGTTGCCTTATAAATGAAACCTATAATTTGTGCTATGGTTTCTGTCAAATTCAAATATTCTTCTATTACTTTGAAGACTTTCAAATGTTACTTGTCGGTATTAAAATTGTATTATTTTCCCACTCAGAATCGTCTCTGCTTTTGATATTCAAGCACAGTAGGTGAGTGGCTATTCTCCAAAGAAATGAACAACTGTGGATTTAAAATTCTATTTTATTTTTTTTGCTTATGAAATCTTAATGGGTATCCTTTTGGCTTTATGGAAGTGGACTATAAAACTGACAAACAAGTTAAAAAGTTAATTGCACCATTAGGTATAAAAACTTGATATGGAAAAGTCAGGTTTCATTAACTGTTCAAAGATTATTACTCTCCTCTCTATTGTAGACCCTGTTACATTAATGAAGATCACCATTTCAAGCAGTGTTTATAGTTCCTTTTAATGGCAAGACCATCAGTTCAAATGTGTTCCATGACTGCTATGTATTAATCATTTTATCATTCTCTCAGTAAATACCTTTTTCATAATGCTTTAATGAAGTCCTTTTCATAGGCTTTCATCTGAGATAAGTAAAGATGTGAATATGAATGCATGGAAATATTTATGGAAAACATTAGTTCATAGGTTAAATGCCTCATGAAGTTTCCTGACAGTACCACTATTAATTTTTAACACATATAATAATATACCATGACAAAAATTAGTCAACATGAGTCACTAGACATTAAATATCGAAAATTATGGAAAGAGCAATAACTTACATTGACATTTTGGAAAGGCACGTGTTTTTGTCACATATATTCCAGGATATGCAGACCACCATCTTTAGTCGGAGTGATGCAAAATAATTCTGGCAATATATCAAGTATCCCCAGCTAGTTGTTACAGTGATCATTCCAAGAAAAACAAGGTTGTTTTTAAAGTATTGTAATTTAGAATTACATTGATCTTTAAATTTTTATCTAGCTGGCTTGAAAATAATCCAGTAATGGACAGTATACCTGTGAATGTTTTCTAAAGTGAAAACAAGCAGAAGAGAGGTACTAAGTTCTCAATTTGGAATATTATTTACTCCTCTCCTCCAAGCTCTTAAGTGTTTTACTCATCCCTAAATGCTGACTTCATGTTTACCAGCTGCACTGCTGCTTTCTTACGGCAAAATACTCACACTGGCCCAGCTTCAGATAATGAGCCTTAGCATACAGAATATATTATTGGAATTCTTAGATGTGGTTATTAATTATCATCTGGCTTTACAAGCATTTAGATGCCAGAAAAAAAAACAAAAATGTAAACAGCACATGCATCAAGAGCATTAAATGTGTTTGTCTCTTTAGACACTCTAATCCCATTGTCTAGAATCTCTCCTCAAGATACTACCCTGAAAGCATAATGATACCTTCATGCAAAAAAGATGATTTTTGCAATGCTGGAATCATCCCAAATAATTAATACCAGTATACTACTCAGTGTGGTATAGAAATATTGAAATAATCATTTTGAAAATGATATTAACATTGACATTTCTCATGAGTTTTGAAATAGAAAAGAGTGAGCTCTCTGGTAAGGATTATTAATATGTGATGGTCAATAATGTATATAATAATAATATAAAATAAATTATGTTAAAGTGCAGATTCTGAAGTTGATTGCTCAGGTTCAGATTCTAAGCCAGTCACTCAGCAGCTATGTCAGTTTCAAAAAGGAATAATGTGTCTCAGTTCCCTCATCTGGAAAATGGGTATGAAAACAGTTTTTAAAAACTATTTACATAGAATTGTTGTGAGATTTAAATGATGTGGTCCCAACTAGAATGTTTAAAATTGTGTTTAGACCATATTAAGAGCTTGCTATTGCTATTTTCATGGTTCCTAATATTAAAGTGATATTTTATAACAATATGTTTGCATTTATCACTCCAAATCTTAACCTTTATCCATATGCTCTGCAAAGGAAAGATGTTACAAAAAGTAAACTTTAAAAAGATGAATTGGTGTGTGCAAGGTGACATTTGAGAAGGAGGAAAATGAAGGTATGGTGACTGGTTAAAAATATACAAGCAGTACTGGAATGAGATCATATTAGAATATTCAGTCACATCTTAGCTCTGTCTGAGAACTATACAGACATCAAAGCATCCATCTATTATCATTTGGTCTTTTGCTCCCTGTCATACTTTAATTATGATGTCTGCGTATCATATCATGATGTTCTAATAATGAGGTTTTTGTGGTGTCTTATGTGTCTCTTGATGGGAAGAGATATCAATCCACAATTTAGAGATTCTACGACTACAAAGTTACCCTCTTACCTGTCACTGGAAACGCGGCTTCCCGTTATAGTTATATATATAAGTCATGAAATTTCAAGTCACTCTGCTTATCTTTTACAACTTGCCCCCTCACCTCACGCTACTCAGCTACCTGGGCCTCAGGGCTCTCCTTTGAGCACATGAAGCTTCTCCTATGGCAGGACTTTACCCACCTTCCCCACACTGCCTGGCTTGCGAGAGGGCCAGTGTCCTCATTACATTCAAATCCACTTAAATGCCACCACATTAGAGAAGGTTCTAGTAACCACATGCATTAAAATAGCATAACCCTCCCATCACTCTATATTGTATAATTTGTTAATTTTTCAACATAGCTTTTATCATAAATATATATTGTATCTATTTAATTATGATTTTTTTGTCTTCCCCTACTAGAATGTAATTTTACTGAAGCATGAGCTTCATTTGTTCACTGTTATATCACTTGCCTCTAGAAAATAAGAGTAGTCAATTAATACATATTAAATGGCTGAATGGATATGACTGACAAATTTTAGTTAAAATCAGATAAAATTTCTTTTCAAACAATCTTGAAACTTGGTAATTGTAACTAGGTAAACTGTGTTGATAGGTAATTTCAGCTCAACATATTTACTTTAAAAAGTTGCTCACATATATACAATGGAATATTACTCAGCCATAAAAAGAAACGAAATTGAGCTATTTGTAATGAGGTGGATAGACCTAGAGTCTGTCATACAGAGTGAACTAAGTCAGAAAGAGAAAGACAAATACCATATGCTAACACATATATATGGAATTTAAGAAAAAAAATGTCATGAAGAACCTAGGGGTAAGACAGGAATAAAGACACAGACCTACTGGAGAACGGACTTGAGGATATGGGGAGGGGGAAGGGTAAGCTGTGACAAAGCGAGAGAGAGTCATGGACATATATACACTACCAAACGTAAGGTAGATAGCTAGTGGGAAGCAGTCACATAGCACAGGGATATCAGCTCGGTGCTCTGTGACCGCCTGGAGGGGTGGGATAGGGAGGGTGGGAAGGAGGGAGGCGCAAGAGGGAAGAGATATGGGAACATATGTATATGTATAACTGATTCACTTTGTTATAAAGCAGAAACTAACACACCATTGTAAAGCAATTATACTCCAATAAAGATGTAAAAAAAAAAAAAGTTGCTGTACTATTAATGGCACTTTCAAATATTTACAGACTATTCCTAAGGGAGAATTGAGCTGGACGTCATCAGTGAATTATGGAGCAATGGGGTGGGGGTGAGGTAAGCACCAAAGTAAAAAAATAAAAATAGGGCTTCCCTGGTGGCGCAGTGGTTGAGAGTTCGCCTGCCGATGCAGGGGACGCGGGTTCGTGCCCCGGTCCGGGAAGATCCCACATGCCGCGGAGCGGCTGCGCCCGTGAGCCATGGCTGCTGAGCCTGCGCGTCCGGAGCTTGTGCTCCGCAACGGGAGAGGCCACAACAGTGAGAGGCCCGCGTACCAAAAAATAAAAAAAATAAAAAACTGCTCTAAAAACTGAAGAATAATTTTGTTCCCATTTAAAACACAATGAATGGATTTAGAAATAAAGAGGAAAATAACATCTTACCTGACTTAAATCTTAATCTAAGTACTGTTCTCATCTGATGATCAGATATTCCCTGAATTAAAAGATAAGATAATTATAATTTGATTTATGCCACTACAACAAGGTTTCTTATTTTGTCATCTAGTTAAATTGTGTGAGCTGGGCAGACAAACTGAATAAATGCTAATGCCCAAAGGGCTACTCTTAAGTATTCATATTTTATGGTCTTTCTTTAGAATAGAACATGTAGTATTTCTCTCTGAGGAAATATGTCATAAAGGGCAAAGTCTTTAAGACTACCCTTTTAGACTAAAGAGCCCTCTTGACTTTCTGTAAGAAATAATAGTATCATAATCAGAGAATCTCAAGTATGGAAAAACAATTATAAACATTATTCCATTGATTCACCACATTCTCAAATCAAAATAGGGCTTTTGTTTCTAAGTATGCTGTTTTCGCTCCATTTCCTAGATAGAATCCCTGTTTCAATCACTAAAGCATACTTCAGTGCTTATATTTTAAGTAACTGAACAACTTTTAATGATGACTGAAAATAAAGATAACTTCAAGTCAGTAAATCCTCAGAAATCCATTCAGAGGCCATGTCAGGAGAGGTGCCATAATCTTTGGCAAGTTTCTTAACTCCTCTTCTTTTAATCTCCTTATAAATAAGACGGGTATTAATAATAATATCCAGACATTGAGGTTGTCTTAAGAATTAACTCAGTAGAAAAGCTGGCTCATTATAGGCATATACAAGGTTTGTTTGTTTGAATATAGCTGTTATTATCTTTATGGAATTTGACAATTATTTTGGAAATATGAGATTGTTCCGATCATTTATGTTAGCCAGTTCATTTGAAACATTGCTATATAATGGTAATCAAGTTCATTAAAATAAATATCTACATGAGCACCGCTGAGTCAATATTTAAAGACTACGGATGTGAGTCATGAGTTATCCGTATTCTGCTGATGCTAAGACATCCTTGCCTTCTTTAACTACTCTTTAACCTGTTTAATAACATGACCATTGTAGATATTTACTAACCATACTTCATCCTAATAAGGAGAGAAGTGCTGGGAAGGGAGTGATAGAGGACATAAAAAATGTTTATGACATATTCATTGTCCCCTAAGGGATAGAAGAATATTCAGAATATAATTTATTTTTCAGAAGTCAGGTGTAGGTTAATTCAGTTAGTATTATGAATGTTATATTCTATGATATTTCTTCTCACTTACTAATGAATTTTCAGGTGTTTTAACAAAACTGAAGAACTCCTTCATGAAACTTAGTGACAACCTCCTTGGGGAAAACCACCCATTTAGAAGTGTTTTCTTGGGAGATATATTATGCTCTCATTGGAAGTTTGATTGATACCTTGATATTCATGTTTTGGTAAATGGCCTGCTACTGAGCTAACTAGAAAAGGATTGATATGAGTAAAATTTACATTATTTATTTTGGTTCTTCATAATATTTTACACTCAACTCTTTCAGATCTCTCTCTTCCTCTCCCTCTTTAACACACACGCACACACACACACACACACACACACATACTCATCTGATACAAAGTATTCTCAACAGAGGCTCTAAGTAGTCTATTCATTGAGAAATGAACCATGCGAGAATATAAGGTCAGGAAAATTCAGCACTCTAGAATTTTATTCAGACCTGAGGCATATTCAGTTCTTGTATGATAGTTGTTAAGAATTAGTTGCAATTGATTATGTAACCCAGGTAGTATTTGTTAATACATTTTCCCCTTTTTATTTTACATCCAATTGTGCTTTCCAGGTTGGTTTTATATTATTGTTCATTTTTCTTTGACTATCAGAATAAGAGTTAAAATTACAATATGCCATTGTTATTGGTACTCTGCTTTATGTTTATTTTAACATCTTTAGTTCTGTGAGAAAAATCTGATGTACCCAATAAGTAACCTGCCACAGATATTTTTAAGATGAATCTTTTCTGGAAAATTTCCATTTGCTTTACTTATTATAATCCCGTTGGTCAGTTTGTTCCCTTACTCCTTGCTCCTGGTAACCCAAGTCCTATGAATTTTTGTGTTCTGGCTTTCAGCAGGTGGGTTAGATGACTCAATTCTACCAGAACTTTACTGAACAGTTGCACTGCCTCAGGTTATTCTCACAGGGTTCTTCTAACATTTAAAAATAAAAACAAAAAATTTGAAGGCAAAACTAGAAAAGCTAAAGTTAACTATCATACAAATAGTTATTAGCTATTCAGTGAAATACAAAACTATTCAGTGTTATATTGTTAAGTCCTTAAATCTTAGAATGCTATAGGTATTGATGTCTGACTCTATAGAGATTGTTCAAGTATGACCAGATGACAGAGTTTAGTATTAGACCTTACGGAAGTGCCTCACTTAATAAAAAACTCATTAACATAATTATTTTTGTATCAATCAAAATATTTAAATACAGGAAGTAAAAAATTAGCTTGACTGAAGTAAGCAAAAAATAACTACATTAAAAGATCGTTGGTGGGAAAAATAATAACTAAAAAGTGTACTGGATGAGACTCAGAAGACATAAGGACAAAATCACATCTAATATCAAGACACAGAGAAGCTGAACCTGCTCTGCCACAGACTAGATACAACTATTTGTGCCATGACCCTGACCTTTCTTTTTGTTCTTTGGAGACCACCGTTACTGAGGCAGGCTTTGCTGCCCTTGGAAACTAAGTGATGTTGCCACTGTTAAAACCTCTGCCTGGAATGACTTTCCATAGACACATCTTTCTTGTGTCATTGGCTACAGATTCTAAGTCCTGAGGAACTGTATGTCTGCAGCTGAGTCTAAGGCATATATCTGTGTCCTAGCAGCAAGTGACCAAGAAAATAAGTATTTGGCACGTTCAACTTTTTGGAGTTATTTTCCCCAAGATGGGTGAAAGGGATCTGGCACCAGTCCCACCATCCATTTATATATCCTTCTGTAGATTCCTCCTCTTGAATTTGGTTGACTCTGTAACCTATTCTTGATCGACAAGATGTGATGGAGGTGAGGTTAAAAAAAAAAAAAAATCCCTACGGCTTCCACTTGAGTTTTGTGGAACATTTGTTGTTGAGTTGTTGTTTACTTTGAAACCTCACTACCATATAGTGATAAGTCCAAGAAGCCATGTGTAGATGCCCTGATTGATAGGCTCAGTTGAACTTCCATCTGATAGTCAGTTTCAACTCTCAGCCATGTGAGTGAGACCTCTTAGATATCCAGCCCAGTCAAACTCTAAGACCACTGTAGTCCCAGCTGACACATGACTGCAACGTGGTGAGAAATCACAAGCAAGAACTGGTCAACTAAGCCTAGGAAGCCCACAAAATCCACAGCCACGAGAGATCCTATACATTGTTGTTTAACTGCTATATTTTGAGATTGTTATGCAGCAATAGATATCATCAAAAGAAGAGAATTCCACAAATATGGAAAAATTTTGTAGATTCTGTGCAGGAGGGGTGGAGGGGGAGAGAGAGAGGCAGAAGGAGAGTGAGAGAAAGGAAAAGGACGAGGAAGAGAAATAAAGATAAGCTACAGATTTACAAATTCTACCTGTTTCCCTTTTCATTCACCCCATTGAACACGGACATAATAATAACTTTTTAAAGCACTCACGTTTCTCAACTGACGAGGACTATACTAGATGCTCTCTCTTAGAGGTTTTTTTCTTGACTAAATCATCACAATCCTTTTCATAAATCACAATTCTATGAATTATGCAACTGTATTTTAAGAGGTAAATAATAAGGCTCTGGGAGAATAGATAATTTGCCTAAGGTCACATAGTTAATTGTAGCAAGGGAAGTTCTGGACTCAAGTCTTTATTAGTCCTAAGACAAAGTTTAACTTTACTAGATTGCCAAATTTGCCTTTTTTTATTCTTTTATTTGGTAGCATGAAACTAGTTTGGTAAAGTTTGCTTATTTATTTCAAAGAAAAAATATGCAAAACATCTCAGCTCAGAACTGATTGTTTAGCATTGCCCATGTGATTCTGGGAAGACAACACCACCACTTGGTGATCTATATTACAAATTATATGTCTAGTTTCATGAAAAAGCTTTCTTTGGGCTTCCCTGGTGGCGCAGTGGTTGAGAGTCTGCCTGCTGATGCAGGGGACGCAGGTTCGTGCCCCGGTCCGGGAAGATCCCACATGCCGCGGAGCGGCTGGGCCCGTGAGCCATGGCCGCTGAGCCTGCGCGTCCAGAGCCTGTGCTCCGCAACGGGAGAGGCCACAACAGTGAGAGGCCTGCGTACCGCAAAAAAAAAAAAAGCTTGCTCAAGTTCTCTACTTCAAATTATGTTTTTGGAAATATGCTTGACTAATTATTGTTTCTATCAATATATGCCTTCAGAGCCATTCTGGAGACATACAATCACCCACTTATCCATAGGCTGTGCCCTCAGACTTAAGGACTTAGACATAAGCATAACAATGATTTGTGGGGTAATGGCAGAGAGGGTACGATTGCTCATACTTGGTATTTATTTACTAAAAATTAAATAGTGTAGTGGGAGAGTTATTGGGCCTTTTTAGCTGGCCTGTCAAATTGAATGATTATGGGGTCACACAGTGAGATACTTACTAAAACAAATTAGCCTACTTGTAATGAATCTTTGTTTTGGCATTACTGCTAGCCAGTTGTTGTAACAGGACAGTTATAACAATGAATATGTACAAGCCCATTATTTCCAGATAGCATGCTAAACTAGAATCAAAACAGGCATATATCAGCATGTATTAAAGTTGAATGGCAATTAAATAAACACTGACACATTTTCTGATTTGCCTTCTCAAATTACTCGAACAGTTTGTTAAAAACCATGAGAGTCAGAATGGTGCTAAGAATAAGGATCTGAAAGGTATTAATATTTACAAAATTCATATAGATAATAAAAGGATCTTACAGTCAAAAGGGAATATGAATGTATCTTTGAGCTTGCTTAACACTTATTTTTTTTAAATGTGTATTTTTGAAATTAAAATTAAAAAATTTTGAAATTAAAAAATTGGATAATCTTTCTAGAAATACAAAATACATCTTCAATATATTGTGAACACAAATTAAAATAGAGTGATTAACTAACAAAGCTTAACATGACTGACTCATATATTCCAGAGAAGAACTTTGATATTGGCACATGGAGTGTGTACTTTAATCTCTCTAAATGTACAAACAGCATCTTGGTATCCTACTTCCCTATCTAGTTACTGCTCTACTTCTTTTTGATCAGCACCGCCTTCAGTTGGAACATCACTGTCTCTTTTGATCTCTTACTCTCTATTGCTCCTCAACAGTCTGATTTGGTATTTTCTTTGCATCTCCCATTCCTCTAAAACTCACAGTGTCCTAGGAAAAGACACTAAAACACAAGACTGCTGGCTCCCTCCCCCAAGTTGGGCTGAACTCATACACCTCTACCTCTTAAACTCATGAAGGCTGACCAGAGCTGTGCCTGCCCCCCACCCCCCGCCCCATATATATTATTTGATAGAGAAACCATTCATCCCAGAGGCAAATGAGTTCACAAAACACAATGACAAGACATTTGCAGGGCATCTCTATTTCAAAAGGAAAGAAAAAAGGACACTTTCTCTGTGTTTTCTTCTAGGCGTTTTACAATTTCGGGTCTTACGTTTAAGTCTAATTCATTTTGAGTTAATTTTCGTGAGTGCTGTAAGATAGGGTTCCAGTTTCATTCATTTTTAAAAATTAGATACCTAGATCTTATTCATCTTATAACTGAAAATTTGTACCCTTTTACCAACCTCCGCTTATTTCCCACCCCAAGCAATCACTTTTCTACTCTCTGTTTCCATAAGTTTGACTTTTTTTTTTTTAGATTCCATATATATGTGATATAATATAGTATTTGTCCTTCTCTGTCTGACTTATTTTACTAGCATAATGCCCTCAAGTTTCATCCATGTTGTTGCAAGTGACAGGATTTCCTTCCTTTTTTAAGGCAGAATAGACTTACATTAAATACATATTCATTAAATATATATATTACATTAAATATATATTAATATATTACATTAAATATATATAAATATATATATATATATTACATTTCTTTATCCATTCATCCATCAATGGACACTTACGCTGTTTCCATACCTTGGCTATTGTGAATAATGCTGCTATGAACATAGAAATACTGACATCTCTTTGAGATAATGATTTCATTCCATTTGAAATACCCAAAAGTAGGGGTGCTGGATCATATGGTAGTTCCATTTTTAATTTCTCAAGGAACCTCCATACTGTTTTCCAAAGTGCTGTACCAGTTTACACTCCCACCAACAGTGCAAATGGGTTCCTTTTTCTTCACATTCTTGCCAGCATTTGTTATCTCTTTTCTTTTTAATAATATACATACTAACAGGTGTGAGGAGATATTTCACTGTGGTTTTGATTTTCATTTCCCTGATGATTAGTGATATTGAACACCTTTTCATGTACCTGTTGACCATTTGTATGTTGTCTTCGTTTTTTTCTTTACTGAGGGCCTGGCACAATGCTAACTACTATGCTGATAAAGGTGAAAAAATTTGACACAGACCCTGTCCTCACAAAGTTTACAGACTGGGGAACCAGACAAGGAAACAGGCAGATACAACAGAGTTAACACAGCACAGCAGTTAAGAACATGGAGGCCTCTGGAGCCAGACTGCCCAGGTTTGAATCTGGCTCTACCCCTTAACAGTGATTTTGGGCAAGTGACAACTTCTCTCTGCTCAGTTTTCTTTTCTGTAAAGTGGGAATTATAACAGTAGTCCCTGTCTCATAGGTTGCTTTGAGGATTTAAGTAAAGCACTTAGAACAGTAACTGGCACATAGTAAAAGTAAGGTTTATATAAATATTTGATAAAGACAGTGATAAATGCTAAAGATCAGGGATACGGGAGCATAAAAGAGGTGCCTGTGGGATCCAGGGGACATGATGGTAAGTGGAAGTTGCCCAGTCAGGCCTGGGTATGGCCTTGTTGTAAGAAGGTTTCAGACCTAGGATCATGTAAGCAAGTGCTGATGCCTTCTCCCGGGGAGTTTCATTCTTTTGCATGTGGATATCCAGTTTTCCCAACACCATTTATTGAAGGGACTTAGCTTTCCACATGTGTGTTCTTGGCCCGCTTGTCAAAGATTAGTTGACCATGTATGCATGGATTTATTCCTTGGCACTGTGTTCTGTTCACTGGTCTGTCTGTTTTTATGCCAGTACATATTATTTGATTACTACAGCTTTGTAATAGGTTTGAAATCAGGAAGTGTGATGTTTCTAGCTTTGTTCTTCTTCCTCAGAATTGCTTTGGCTATTTGGGGTATTTTGTAGTTCCATACAAATTTTAGGATTTAAAAAAAGATTTCTGTCACAAATGCCATTGGAATTATGATAGAGGCTGTACTGAATCTGTAGATGCATGTGTTAATTACCTTAATTAGGTAATCCCTTCACAATGTATATATGCGTCAAATTATTATGTTGTGCATTTGACATATATACAACTCTACTTGCCAAATATACCTCAGGGAAAAAAAAAGAAAAAAAGTGCATTGCATTACAAATTGTATCAGTAGAAGACATATCAATAAAGAAAGGCCTAGAATTTCATAGTAACTTAAAAATCATACTACAGGTCTTCCCTGGTGGCACAGTGGTTGAGAGTCTGCCTGCCGATGCAGGGGACATGGGTTTTTGCCCCGGTCCGGGAGGATCTCACGTGCCGGGGAGCGGCTGGGCCCGTAAGCCATGGCTGCTGAGCCTGTGCGTCCAGAGCCTGTGCTCCGCAGCGGGAGAGGCCACAGCGGTGAGAGGGCCGCGTACCGCAAAAAAAAAAAAAAAATCATACTACATTATATGAAGAAATATATTATCAAAAAAATCACAAAGAAACAGTAAAATATTTGATATGAAAAATGTGAGAGTTGAAATAAGAAGTCAACAGATGAAATAGAGCTAGAGATACTTTCTAGTATCTCTTTTAGAGATATTAGAAATATTGATAGAGCTCTATCAATTAGAAAATTGTGAAATTAGAATCAGAAATTTCATAGCAGTAAAACCTCAAGAGAGAAACATAAGAGATACGAATAATAAAAATAAAATGCAACATGCAGATCATAGGAGTCTCAGAAAGACTGAAAAATGAAGAGAAAAAATATTTGAAAAACAATGAAGATAAATGCATTGTAATAAAAACAAAGCAAGAAATTGATAAGAGATCTTATACTATTGAAAGGACTCATGCATCACCAAAGAGATAGGAAAAACTTCAGTCCTCCACATAAAGTGAAACTTAAAATATCAAAGACAAAATGATTATAAGAAAAAAGAGAAGACCACAGATAAAAGAGCAAGACAAAGGACATGGACAATAGCTTAAAAAACATGAAAGAGAGAAGATGATGGGACTGTATTTCTAGTGTTTGAAGGAAAAGGATTTAGAATTTTATTCCAGCAAATTTCCAGTTAAATAGAGTGCTTGATGATACAGTCTTGGCTATACAAAGCTTTAGAAAGTTTGTTACACAAAAGCTACATTGAATACAGTTATGTATGGAGTATATAAATAATAGTAGACACCAATTCAGGAGATATCTGAAGAAAAGACAAACAGATGCCTTAGTAACATTTATTACTGTCTTAAAATATGTATACCTGTATCTATTTATCTAGACCGACCTATCTATCTATCTATCTATCATCATCTATCTATCAATAAATCATCAAAACCCAGTCTTAGAAATCTATGTAATAGTATGATGAATTTGGGTGGAGATCAAGAGTTTTAAGAATGTGGACAATTATTTTATTCTTAGGCTAAAAATATGGATACCAAATATTTTTAAAGTGAGGTAAGATGAAAAATATTAAAAAATCAAGACAAATGTAAGATACATTATGTTACTGAAGCAGATATAAATATATTGATATTAAGAATTAATAGAAATGGATTAAAGTCACCAGTTAAAAGACAAAGGCTGACAAATGCAATAAAGGCTTGGAGTACACCAATACTCTTTTTTTTCTGCCTGTACTCACTACTGTGTAATGTCATTTAGTCTTGTGGCTTTAAACAACATTCAAATACTGTTAACCCCAGATTTATATTTCCAAACTGGATTCTTCCTAGAACTCTAGACTCATATACCCAATTACTTGCTCAACAACAGGTCACGTGATCCATTACTAGAGAAGTTAATGGGATTGTAAGCTAGGGTGTTCAGTGAAGGCTTCCATCAGCATTTGTAATAAAATTTGAAGAATAAAGACAAGGAAAATTTCAAGTTGATCTGGGAGCAGGGAACCTTCAGGGGAATAGGAGCAGATTGAGCAAAAGCTCTAAATCAAGAAGGAGCCTAGCACATTTGAGGAACTGAAAAAAGATCATTGTGGCCATATGTAAGCACACAAAAACAAAGTGTTGCAAATAAGACTCTATAGGTGGGTAGGGCAAGGATCCTCCATAGCCCTGTAAGCCTTGCTAAAGATTTTGATCTTTATCTTAACAATAAGAGATGACTGAAGGATATTACGCAGGATCACAAATTTTGATTTGGAAAAGATCCTTAAGAAAAAAAATCAAATTTTACTCATCTGTTGCATTTAGCAAGACACAAGTTATACAGCAGAGGCTCAAAAATGTCCTTTGAACGTATGTGAAAATATTCAGAGCTACATCACTTGTTAATAATCAAATTTTAAAGAATTTTATCATTACTTTCTAATACTGGGAAGTAGCTTTTTCGACAGCTCTGTAAAATTGTATTACTTCATGTAAACATTCCCTCTTTTTATATTATTTTAGATATACTGTGAGTTAACAATGAGTTGTACTTTTCAGGAGTCATGATTTATACATTTACTATAAACTTGAAAAGGTAGAGTGCATTTATTGGGAGCTGTGAATATCTACTGAATGTTTAAAAGTGCTTGCATCATTTTATCTACCTAGGTAAAACTTCAAAACCCACTTTTGACTCAGTTTCATTTTAGCACAGTGGGTTGCTAATTGAAATTAAAAAGAAAAAAAATATTTTCACACATGGTCGACAGACCAAGTCTGCTGAGGTTTCTATAAGTCTAGCTTGCTGTTGCCTATTTAATTAACCAGCGTACAAATAAAATGTCCTCAGTTTAATTGCCATGCCGTAGCTCAATGCTGTAAACTATTCACAGCATAATTAAAAGTCCTGAAGTCTCTCAGGAATGATATTATCAGTAAGCAAGCAACCCATGAAATAGAGAAGCCTCACTGTTACTCTGCTAAATTGTGTGTGTTAATAAAGTGGCACAAGTGTTCTTTGCCTAATCTGACTGAGCTGAGAAAACCCCAGCTGGCATCCAACTTACCTTCTTTTAAAAACCTTCTAAGCATCTGAACTCTTGGAGAGCTTCATTAAAGTTAATATAGGAATTGCATTGTATTTTATTGAATTTCATGGAATTTTCTTTGTGAAACAACTTACTCTCAGATAAATTCACTCCAATGTCACCAAGTATAATTATTGTCAGTTTTCAAGTTTGATCCTTATCTTGAACCAGAGGGAAAAGAAATGTAATAGAAGGTTTTAGAAGAAAAACAAAAGGGTTGCAGCTTGACTAATGTCATTTAGAAAAGGTACTCAGTTTTATGTATGTTTAAAGGCTACTTCTTTTCTGGGTAGTCATTATTCAAAGAATAAGTAATTTGAACTTGTAACAAAAATAGCTACATAAGGCCCCATGGACTTAAGTTATTTCAGCCTTATGCAAAGAATCTGATTACTGTACGGTGAATACCTCCAATTGCTTCAGGAGTCACAGCGAAGAAAGGATAAACAGAGAATTAATAGTGCATTTGTACAGTGTTTGTATAATTAATCTACATATTCAGGCTCTCCCTGAAAGTCAAATATTTTCAGAAACCTAGCCCACTACTTGTTGCTTTGATATTTTTGATGCAATGCATTAAAAACGCTTCATGGTTTGGATCAAATCTAGGTTTTATGAATGATGCTCCTCCATCTGAAATACCCCAATACATGATCATTTTGTTGACAAATAGAAAAAAAATTTGGCCTTATGGCTTCATTTCCTGAAGGATTGCACATTCCTTTAATTGTCAATTCCAAACTGATCTCACACTTGAAAAATTATTATTTGAATAGCACACATGTATTCAGGGTGTTAGGGTGAGTGTTTTGGGCAGGGTGCTGTGGATGAAGGAGAGGATGCATGTTGGGCTGGATTTCACAGATGTTTTCTTGTCAGGTGACCAGTGCTATCGATTTTGATGCTGACTTGCATGCTGCATATTTAGAGAAAGTCAATATCAGAATTGATTTAGGTTAACAGAGTATGCAGACTAGACCATCTCAACTAATTGTCAAACTCATAGAACTTGAAGGCTGAAACAAACATACAGCAATTTCTCAGAGTTTGGTTTAGGAACCATGTGTTAAAATGGTTGTAAACATTTCAGGGAAAATGTTCTGTGATCTCCTTTGACAACTCATCCTGGTGGTCAAAAATGTTTTAGAGAAATGTTTTCTGATACCTATTCTCATGTTTTGATTTTTATCTTGGCCTGAGTGGAAATGAAGGACTGTGTTCTGAAGTTAGTATCCCCTCTTATACATGAGATATAGATAAATCTTTCCTTCTCTAGGCTGGATTAGGAGTTAAACCTGATATCCAGTTTGTGTATGGGGTTATTTTATTAGACATACTGTTTTGTTGTTGTTAACATCTAGTCTGTGTTTTAATACTTATAAGAATTGGGTTATAATAAATACAATCAGTTCAGCACTTACTATCTTACCTGGCCTACTTCATACATATAATTTAGCATTCCTGGCAGACTTCTGAATGTGTGTTTCCTGGATTAAATTGTCTGTTTACTTTTTATTGTAAACAATAATAATATAGTACGAAACTTGTGGGACTAGCTTCTCTCATATAACAAAATGCAGGTAAGTTTCATCTATGTTTTTGCATAGATTAATAGTTCATTCCTTTTTATTGCTGAGAAGTATGCCATTGTATGTGTGGACTAAATATTGTTTATCCATTCACCTATTGAAGAAAAACTAGGTTGTCTACAGATTTTGGTGATATGAATAAGACTGCTATGAATTTTTGCATAAAGATTGTGTGTGTGTGTGTGAATACACATTTTTAATCCATTTGAATGAATCCCTAAAGTAAGATTGCTAATTTTATGTTATTTGGCTAACTGCGTTTACTGCCAAATAGATTTCCAAAATGGTTGTACCATTTTGTATTAGCCAGAAATGTATGATAGTGCCAGTTATTCCCACCAGTCCTTAGTATTGTCAGTATTTTTTATGTTAGTCATTTAAATAGGCATGTACTGTAGTAGTAGGTATATTTTTAATTTGGATTTCCATAATGACTAAAGATATCTAGCATTTTTTGATACACATATTTGCCATCCGTATTACTTCTTTGGTAAAATGTCTTTACAGATATTTTTCTTATTTAAATTTTTTAAAATTATGTTTTAAGATTTCTTCATATATAGTGTGTGTGGGGGAAGTCCTCTATCATAATGTGATATGTAGTTATTTTCTCCCAAACTGTGGCTTGTCTTTTTATTCTCTTAAAAATGTACCTTGAAGGGTGAATGTTTTTAATATCGAAAAGTGCCATTTATCAATATTTTTAGTGGATTATGCTTTCATTGTGGTATCTAAAAACTTTTTTGCCAAACCAAAGCTCCCATATCCTTTCTCTTGTATTTTCCTCTAAAAATTCTAGAATTTTAATTTTACATTTAGGATTATTATCCAATTTGAGTTAATTTATATATAAGGTATGATGTATGTTCCGAGGTTTTGTTTTTGCTTTTTTAATAGATAGGTATTTAATGTTCCAGCACTATTTGCTGAAAAGACTATCCTTTCTCCATTAAATTGTTTCTGTTTCTTTGTAAAAAATTATGCATCTATATTTGTGTGGATCTATTTCTGGGCTCTCTATTCTGTTCTATTAGTTCTATTACTACTGCTTTTTAAAATAAAATTTAATTTTGGGAGAAATCACATCTTAATAATATTGAATCTTCTAATTCATAAACACAATATATCTCTCCATTTACATCTTTTTTGATTTCTTTCATAAGTGTTTTGTAGTTTTCAGCATACAAATGTTGTACATATTTTGTTAAATGTGTTCCTAAGTATTTAACGCTTTGATGCTATTGTAAATAGTAATGTTTTGGTAATTTCCAATTCAAATTGTTGATTGCTGGTACATGGTAATTTAATTGATTCTTGTATACTGACAGTTTGTTAAACTTACTATTTTTAGGAGCTATTTTGTAAAATTTTAAGATTTTCTACATAGATAATATTTTATCTGTGAATAGAAACAGTATTTTTTAATCCATTACAATCTGCATTTTTTAATTCCTTTTTACTTCTCTCTTGCCTTCACTAGGAATTCTAGTATAAATTTAAGCAGCGCCTATGAGAGAGAACATCTTTGCCTTGTTCAATGTCCTTGGGGGAAAGCATTCGGTGTTTTGTCATTAAGTAGTTAGCTATATGTTTTTGTAAACACACTTTATTAGGTTATGGAAGTTCCCTCCTATTCTTGGTTTACTGAGAGTTTTTAATCATGAATGGATATTGACATGTGTCATTTTTTCCTGCATTTATTAATTATATTTTTTCTTGTTTTAGTCTACTAATATAATTTCATTGATTTATTTTTGATTATTGACCGAGACTTGCATTACTAGCATTAATCTGTTTAGTTGTGATACATTATTTTTTATATGTATTCTTGAATTAAATTTAATAAGATTTTGTTGAGAATGTTTGAATCTACATTCATGAGAGATGTTGGTCAGTAGTTGTCAGGAAATGTCTTTATCTGGTTTATCAGTGAAGGATTTATAAAAAAAGTTGTAAAGTGTTTCTTCCTCTTTTATTTTCTCAAAGAGATTTTGTAGAATTGTTATTTTTCTTTCATTGATGTGTAGTAGAATTTCCAAACTTTGGGACAATTCACCATTAAAAGAAACCAGACCTGGGATTTATATTTTGGGGATGTTCTAAGGCATAATTCAATATATCTAATAGATATAGAGCTATTTAGATTACCATTGTCCCTGGGTATCCATGGGGGATTAGTTCCAGGACCCCTGCAGATACCAAAATCTGTGAATGCTCAGGTCCCTTATATAAAATGGCCTAGTACAATCTGCCCTCCATACTCATGGGTTCGCACCCATAAATTCAACCACTGTGGACTGATCCTGGGATACAGAACCCATGGTTATGGTAAGAAGGCCCACTATACTTAATTCCTTCTTAAATGAAAGTTAATTTGTGTGTTTGTGTTGGAAGAATTTCATGCATTTTAATTTAAATTGTCCAGTTTATGGGCATATAATTGTTTGTAGTAATCCCTCTTTATCCTATTTAATGTCTGTGGAGTCCATAGTGATGTCTCATTCTTCATTCCTAATGTTGGCAATTCTTCTCTCTTCTTCTTCTTCTTTTTTTTTTTTGGTCAGTCTGACTAGAGATTTATCTATTTTATTGATGTTTCCAACCAATAACCTTTGGATTTGATTGATTTTCTTGATTATTAATTTTTCTTTCATATAAGTTATTTTTTATTTTAAGTGATTAATTAGATAGATTTTAATATATTTACAAAGTTGTGCAACCATTACCACTATCTAATACCAGAGTTTTTTTGTTATCCCAGAAAAAATCCAATACCCATTAGTAGTCACTGCCCATTGCTTGTCCCCTCAAACCCTGATAACCACTAATCACTTTCTTTCTCAATGGATTTGCTCATTCTAGACATTTCATATGAATAGAATCATACAACCCATGGCCATTCCTGTATGCCTTTTTTCACTTGATAATGTTTTCAAGGTTCATCCACATTGTAACATGAATCATTACTTCATTCTTTTTTGTTTGTTTTGGCTAATATTTCATTACCATATATTGTTGACATACCACTGTTGTTTATCCATTAGTCAACTGATGGACATTTGGGTGTTTCCCACTCTTCTGCTATCATAAATAATCCTGCTAGGAATAAGGTTTTGTATACATATGTTCTTTTGATTCTCTTGAGTATATACCTAGGAGTGGAATTGCAAGTTTATATGGTAACTCTATATTTTATTTTCTGAGTAATTACCAAACTGTTTTCCAAAGCAGCTGCACCATTTCATATTGCCACCAGAAATGTAAAAGTGTTCCAATTTTTCCACATCCTCAGAAACACTTTTTATTATCTGTCATTTTGGTTATAGGCATCCTAGTGGGCTTTTTAATGACATCTCATTGTGATTTTAATTTGCATTTCTCTAGTGCCTAATGATGTTTAACATTGTTTTATTGTGCCCATTGGCTTACAGTCCAGGTATGATAATGATGAATTCTGTTTTAATCTTTTCTCTAAATGTAATTTTTCTTTAATTTTTGAAAGATTCTATTTCTAAATACGGAATTATTGGTTGACAGTCTTTTTCTTTCAACATTTTGAATATAACATCCCTGCCTCTTGACCTCCATGGTTTTGCAGAGAAATCAGCTTTTAATATTATTGGGGATTGTTTGTACATGATGAGTTGCTTCTTTCTTACTGTTTTCAAGATATTCTTTGTCCTTTGTTTCTGACAGTTTGAATATGATGTGTCCAAGTGTGGATCTCTTTGAGTCAGAATCCTGTCTCAAATTCTTTGAACTTCTTGGATGTGTTTATTGATGTTTTTCAACAAATTTGACATGTTTTCTGACAATCTATCTTTAAGTATTCTTTATGTCTCTCTCTCCTTTTCTTCTTAAACTCCAATTATGTGTATGTTAGTAAGTTTGATGATCTCCAACAGATCACTGAGAATTTATACATTTTTCTTTATTACTCTTTTCATTCTGTTGTATGGACTGAATAATCTCTGTTGCCCAATTTTCAATTCACTGATTGTTTTCTTCCGCTAGATGAAATTGACTTAGCCTCCGTCATAATTTTGTATTTCAATTGTACTTTTCAGCTCCAGAATTTCTATTTGGTTCTTATAAAATGTTATCTCTTTCTTTACTGATATTCTATCTTTGGTGAGACATTGTTCTCAGACATTCTTTTAGTCCCTTAAGCATATTTAATAATAGCTGGTCTAAAGTCTTTGTTTAGTAAATCTAACATCTGGGCTTCCTCAGGGACAGTTTTTATTGACAATTTTTTTTCCTGTATGGGTTATATTTACCAATATCTTTGCATATCTCACCTTGTTGTTGAAACTGGATTTTTTAATATAATGTGGCATATGCTTTCAAAACGAATTATTTATAATTTTGGGAAATCTTCATTTTCATTCCATAGTGGTATGTTATAATTTTCCTTGACATTTAGATATTGTTTTCACAGTAAACAAAACAACAGTATGGCATCAGGATCTATGTATTTGTAACCTTCCTTTTACGCTAACTTTCTTGAAATACTTTGTGCAATTTTTTTAAGAGAATGTAGCAGTGTATGCCAACAACTATACAATAAATTCTAAAAGTTCATTTATTTATAATATCCTTATTAATAATCTAACATTTGGGGCTTCCCTGGTGGTGCAGTGGTTGAGAGTCCACCTGCCGATGCAGGGGACACGGGTTCATGCCCCAGTCCGGGAGGATCCAACATGCCACGGAGTGGCTGGACCCGTGAGCCATGGCCACTGAGCCTGCGCGTCTGGAGCCTGTGCTCCGCAACAGGAGAGGCCACAACAGTGAGAGGCCCACAAACCGCAAAAAAAAAAAAAAAAAATTCTAACATTTGAATACATTTTATGTGAAGACTATACTAATGTGTCAAACCAAAACATTATTTTATTCACTGGAAAGTTTGTTTGTCATAAAAGTTGGATGAGTCCAAGTCTGAAAGTTCTTAGAGGTCAACTGGGAACATTCTATTAGGTGAATTGCTTTACTTCCTCACTATTTATTTATCTATCTATCTTTAGTAACAGTTCTTTAGGTCCCTAAATGTGGATTTGTTGCCTATAACTCCTATTGTGCAGAGTTTTGTTTTAAATTCAATAATTTTTTTCTCAGTATAGACAGTTTATTTCTTCATATCTCTTATCATCAAGAAAACTTTCCAGCCATATGTTTGTATAATATATTGTTCATACATTATATATTACTATTCACCATTTCCTACTTTGAAGTAGCTAACATTTATGTTATAATATTGTGATGGTTAATTTCTTAGTTGGGTGAAAAAGTACATAGTCTTACGGCTAAATTATGTAGTTTTTTTCTGATCTATGAGTAAGAGATGCTATCTCATCTTTCTAAACACAGAAACAACTTTCGAAATTAAAAAAATGTTTTTTATTTTTTCCTAAAAAAATAAACAATTCTATCTAAATTAAAACAAAGAAAAATAGAACAAAACATGTTACATTTTCAAGGTATCAACACCTATTTTACATGTACAATTTGACAAAAATAAGTGCTTACATTAAGTATATATAATCTGAAGTTGTTTGTTCATAAACATTTGCTTGTATGTAGTGTCTAACAACTGAACTAACTATTGCAGTTCCATGAAGTGGATAAAATGTTCTTGTAAAAGGCAAAGAAATAGCACATAAAGGCAGAATGTCTGGATAGTAAACTCAGGGCACATAAAATTGCAGTAATTGGATCTAATATTTGTAACTTGAAAAGTTCTTAAATGGTATTTTTAAGATAGTGTAAATAAGCCAAAAGAAGAAAAGAAAAATCAGAGCATAAACTCTGTTACGTTACTACTCTAACACTAGTAAAGCCAGATAAAAATTCACATTATACAATTTTAATGCTATTGTCTACAAGGTTTCCACTTACATTCTTCACATCCAGTCAAAGTCTACTCAAAGAAAGTAGAGATACATGCCTTTTCAAGTCCCCTTGGTCTTAATGAGATATTTTCCATGCCTTGGATTCTTGGTTCTGCAGCAGTGGACTGTTTCCTCATAGAAGGAAATATAAATTATTGTGTATCTATACTTCTAATCAGAGGGGTATACTGAACAATTTTAGTGTTTCTCCTATTGTTCAAGTGAAGTCATACAACTTTTATTCACCCCCTCAATCTACACTTTGTCCTTTCTTGCTTTAGGCTCCTGACTCACTGTTCAGTTAATTAGCTGTGTGCCTGGTCCTTACCCTGAGGCGAGGAGACCACTTATCCAGACACTTCTAAAACTGCTCTGGTGGCAAACTATAATGCTGTTCAGTCAAGAACAATGTGTGAGAATTATTCCTACTTCCTCCAGGATTGGAAATCATGAGTGCTTCTTGATGCTTTCAGCTTCTGTAGGTAAAGTAATTGCAATGTGTGGTATTCATTTTTTCTTTTTAACCTGGTGTTGCCACCTTAAAGCTAAGAAAGACAATATATATTTACAAAAGTAATGCTATATTTTAAAAGGTAGAATTATTTTAGCATTTAATGATTTTAATCAATTTTAGGTGAATTTAATGATTATATATAATCTTTTTATGCTATTTGGGGTATTTTAAAAATCGAATTAGATGCATGAAATGTGCTGTGTAAGTATGTAAAGATGTCAAAATGTAGAACTTGACATAACTTTAACAAATTGTCTGCCAAAGCAGTAAGAGAGAATACATGATTCTGAAGTAATTCAGAAGGACAGTAGGAGAGCTAGGAAGGATCAGGAATACATTTATATATGGTTCAGAAGTGGGTTGAGACTGTAATGCAGGAACCAATAGAGGCAGAGGGATTTCTGGATTAAGATGAAAATAAAGGCAGGAAAGAGAATAAAGAGGGGTAAACAAAATGTTATCAGATGTATCAAAGCTAAAATAAATAAGTGGATAGAGCAAAAAAAGATGGACTGTGTAGAAGAAGGCAGATATATCCTAACTAAAGGCAAATTAGTCTTCATGGATGCAGAGGCAGAAGAGTAGAACAGCAAGTTCAGCAGACACAGTAGGAATTCCTAGAAGGAGTTGGCATGGATCTGTGGGTGATCATTTGTTTTTAGCCTGGTGGTTATAATCGTAAAGACTTCTGCACCATCTCCCTTCATTTGACCTGATAATATTAGACAAGCCCCATTCACTTAAACAACCAAAGCTTTTAGCAAAGTATGCCCTTTGGAGCACAGGACCTACAGCCTTCCTTATAAATACACATTCATGAAATTCTTCATATTATTTCTCTCACTTTGAAATCTTCAGAGCATACTGGATATTTAGAGGCTCTGTAATCTCTTCCTTCAAACAAACGTGACTATCATGTGCAACTCAGAATTTCCCCATTTTTCTTTTTTACTTGTATTAGGATATGATTTAACATCTTACACAACACACTTTGAGAAATGATATCTTAAATATTCGGTTTTACTTAGAATAGCCCTTAGATGTTTAGAGAGAGTTTTATTACTCTTATTAGATATTCTTACTTTCCAGGATTCAAGTTCCAATTTCCCTGTATGAAAAGATTTCTAAATCCTTCATTGTTATAATGAAAAAAGGCATCTTAAAATTACATTTGTGGAATAATATAAAGGAATGAGAAATTGGGGGAGGCATAGAAATATGAGTTCACATTTTTTTTCACCTACTAATTTGTTAAGTTAATATGGTTCATTATTTAAAGTCACTGTGCCATGTTGTCCTCTTCTGGAAGAGAGAAAAGAAAAAGACAGCAATGGATCTCTCATGCTGAATTGTGAGAATTAAATAAAACAGAATAATATATATAAGCACTTATTTTTGTTCCAATCTCAAAAAAGTCATTCAGTCAATGCCATTACCTTACTATTTTCTCCTTTTATGAGATATATCTTTTTCCAAATGTTTTTATTCATGAGAATAATGTTTAATAATTTATCATAGATTGTTTTAAATCATATGCTCAAATACATATATATAAAACATTTCACTCAGATGAATTATGGGAAAAATCTTAGCAAATGAATTTATTAATAAAAAGATTTTTAGATATTTATGATGAATATTTGAGAATAGAAAAATTCACACTACATAATTTTTAAGAAGTTGGCCTAATTTGTGTCAAAATCCTTAGAATATGTTTTTCTTCTGGTCCAAGTTTTCTAATTTTATGAATAAGGTAATAATCAGATAAGCAGATAAATATTTGTAATGAAGCTTAATGAAAAGCTATTTATAATTATAAAGTATATGATAGAATAATGTGTAGCCAATGAAACACACTGTTTAATATTTTTAAGTACTATATTTTTAGAAAATTCTGGTTTGATATATATCAAATTCTAACACTTTTTATCTCTTAGGAGTGAGAAAATAAGTCCATTTTTTTTCCTTTTTGCTATCTGTATTTGCCGAATTTGTATAAAATAAGCATGGATTATTTATGTAAATTTTAAAATAATGAAAATCATTAGGCACAGAATAAGAACTAAATATTTTCTTTGATTTTTTAAAGAGCCTTTTGAATCTTTTTTAAACCATCCTAAAAAAATTCAAACTTGGTTTAAATGAAATGCTTCAAACTCAGCTTAGCCACGGAAATTGCATATTTCTCCACAGTATCCCTGAAACTCTTTGTATTTCTGTCCTCACTGAGTACAAATGACAAGATGAAGAATGGATAAATACAGAAAAATGTCCCAGAGTATTCCTGATAACAGTTATAACACTTGCCATATCAATGTTTTGTAAATCAACTGAAGACATTTTACTGATAGGTGGAGCACAATTCTGTTCCATGAAATTAGGTCACTGAAATTTCAAGCAGGACTTGATTATTTGAACCAGTCTAGCACTTTTCAGTAGTTCAAATAGACTGTAAATGTACAGGCAGAACTAGGCTTTGGTACTAATTATGTTCTGCTTTGTGTAGCATGGCCTTATTTAATATTCTTGATGCCATAGTAAATCTTACCAGTTTAGGCTGCCTGTTGAGATTTGGCCAAGAAGAATCTTGAATGGGAAAAGCTACTAATAACTCAAACATAATCTGAGTATTATAGTATGTTATGGGTCAAACTGCGGAATCAGAAAACACATACAAAAAACATCAAGGGGCATGAAACCGGTGCCTATTAACTCTTGAGAATTCTGACAGGGCAGTGAGCTTACATTTTGTGTACCTGCCTTTCTCTGATTAGCCCAAGACTTATTACCATTTTGGAGAATGGCAATGGGGGTTGAAAAACAAAATCAAGTAATTATATATCCTACAAAATCTCTACTTTATTACCATAGAAATTTGAGGATGGTGTGTCAGAGACAGGGATAATGAAAGATTGGTGGAGTCTGAGTGTACACTGTCAGGGTGGGAAAAGAAAGAAGGTGCTATTGATCAAATCTATGTGTGGCAAGTACTGAACCAGAGGAGAAATAGATGGTAGTTTATAGTAGAGTGCCTGAACATAGTGGTTCTTGAAGCATTCAGGGTCTAATTCTTTCACCATAGATCAAAGTAAGTGAAAAAGCTAAACATTCTACTTGCTACTATCATTAAAAGACAAAATAGTTTACGTTGTCAAAAATACTGTTAAAAACAAATACTCAATATAGCTTATGTGGAATACTAGTGCCAAAGATTTACAAATCACCAAATGCCTAATACTAAAGGTAATATGCTTACAATTTATTATTTTCTGTTGTCAAGAATATTCCCTGATTATGTATTATCACTGAATCATAACTATTGGATAGAATTGTGTTATAAATTTTCATAATTTAAAAGCAAAGTGTACTTACGTATAAAATGTGAGAAAACTGTATCCTAAGTTTGGCTTTCTAATGAATATGTTTCTTCACATCATTATCGTTACACTTAAAGTGAAAAATCACAATTCAGAATTGTAGGCTGGAAGGAGATTTAATAAGTCATTGAGTCCAATCTCCCACATAATTCAGGAATCCCTGTATATTTTTGGGCAACAACAAAAATTCGCAAGGCAATACACTGTTGATGAAAGGTTTTATCATGAACTTTTTCCCTTGAAAGGGATTTAGAGTTAATGTAGGTTCCAGAATTTCTGTAAAGAATTTCATTGCCTGCATTACAAATTGAATGAGAACTGGAAGCCATGTATTCCTAGAACAGCTTGTAAGGTTCACAAAACCAACTGATGATATCAATGAATAGTGAGAGTCTTATTGGAATTATGGACTTTAAAACTACATCAACACTTCCTTGGAGGCATTATTGTATAGACTAGTTCAAAATGATTATCACTGGTCAGCACTTCAAATATTTAAAGATAATTATAATATGCCTTTTAACCTCTCCACATAATCATAATTCCTTCTCCCATACAGTATGTAACACAATTTCTTTACTCTCCTTGTTTCTAGTGAAGATTTACTCCTTGTTTCTAGTTAAGACTTTCAATCAGTTTCTATCTTTATGTGAAAGATGGGCTACTACCTTAAATTTCTGTTCTCAGAGACCAATTTGGCATTCAATTTATATATTTTAAATTTCTATTGTTTTGAAATAATTTCAACTTACAGAAATATTTGCAGTAATTGTACAGAGAATTCATTCATATTTTTCACCAGCTTCCCCTACCATTAACATCTTATATAACAATACAAAAATACTCAAAACCAAAAAAGTTAACATTAGCACAATGTTATTAATTAAACTATAGACCTTATTCATAATTCACCAGTTTTTTCATGGTATAAAAATTAATAAACAGAAACCTCAATTAAATAGAGTTAGGAGGCCAGAAGAGGGAGCTCTCATGTAACCATAGCATAGCCCAACAGGAAGAATAAAGATTCCTCTTCTTTCCTGGCAAGGTCTCACCCAATGAAAAGCCATGGACTCTTTATTTACTATAGCCCTCCCAACTTCTTTTTCCTCTCTATAAAAGTGTTCTTCCCTTGCCTTGCGGGGACTTTCATGTGGTTCACCATGGTTGCAAACCCCTAACTGCAATTCTCTGCTGATCCCAAATAAACCTATTTTTGCTGGCAGTCTATTTTTTTCAGGTCAACATACTAATTCCCTTTTTATACTCTTGACTCCAATTCAGGATTCCACATTATATTTACTTGTTAGGTCTCTTTAGTCTCCTCCAATCTGTGAGAGTTTCTCAGTCTTTCCTTACCTTTCATGAGATTGGCACTTTTGAAGGTTACTGGTTAGTTATTTGGTAAAATGTCCCTCTTTTTGGATTTGTCTGTTATTTTCTCACGACTGGGGTGAGAATATGCATGCTCACAGAAATTTTCCAATTAATAAATGCAGAAAGAAAGAAGGAACTAGAAAATCATCTTTAGGAAAATATCGTAGTAATAATTGCTACAGATAATGTCTATTGATTGTTGTTATAATTAGGAGCCTGATTCTTTTTATTGGAGAACTGTGTTTAGAAAGCAAGATCTGGTTGCTCTGAGTGCTCATTGCTGCTGGAGTAGCATTGCATCTAGACTCTCTCAGTGGACAGAACTAGGAATTATAAGTATCTATATTAATCCATCCATGTATACACATCTATATTTACTTCTCTATCAATTTGTCTATAAACTTACAACATGAATTTATTTATCTTTGTTTCTAATCCAATAACACAAAGTTTATTCTACGCTTCTCCCTTTATTAGTAGCTTCTTTCTCCAAACATGAAAAAATTAAGTTCATAATATATAATATACATATTATATCCTCAATTCTAGTTTATACATAAAGGCATTTCAGAATTGCTAGGTCATACCCATGTGAGTAAACAATTTACTAACTAGACTGCAGTGTTTCTGTAGTTCCTTTTTTCTCTAGCCTTACAGTGTCAAGACACTATTCTTCAAAGTAAAATATTAGTTCTTTTCTTGATCAGTGTAGTTATGTTATTCATTTGAAATACACTTTAGTTCATTTGTTTTTATTCCACTTTGTTCCCGTCATTCTTATATGTTTTGTTTATTTATTTATTTATTTGAGTATTTGTGAAGCAGTACTCTAATGTTAAGAATCATGGCTATATAAAAATGTATACTAAGAGAAGTGTCATTCCTTCTCAGTTCCCAGGACTCAATAATTCTCATCTCACTCTCCTTTCCTGTCCTTTTCCTTCAGCCTCTCTAAGCAACCAATCTTTAAATTTTATGACTTACTTTTCCTGCACTTCTTTTGCAAAGATGGAAAGATAAATGTATATTTTCTTATATCCTCTTCTTTCTTACATTAAGGGTGGCATTTTTTTTTTTTTTATCTAACAGTTGTATTAATTTGCAGGGCTGCTATAACAAAGTACCACAGACTAGGTAGCTTACCTCAAGTTCTTTACATGTTGGTAATGAAGCAAGAAGTCCTGTAAGTTGCTTTGAAAAGCCTAAAGCCATTCTAATTCTTTTGCCTTTGTTAATTATTTAAACATTTTGTCTGCAGGCTTAGAAGATTTATTCCTTATCTTTGAAATCTAAAAGATTTACTCTGATCAATCTCAGAGTTGATCATTTTGGATTAATTTTTTTAGGTACCCAGTGGAACTTTATAGTGTTAGCTCTTTTTTGTTACTAGCAAGTTTTCTTAGATTAAAATTTTAAATAATAGCTGTATTTCATTGTTTTATTTTAGTTCTTTAAGGACTCTGATACCTTAGATATTTTTCTTCCCTGCATTTTTATTACTTCCAATATTATTCTCACTTCCATTTTCTACTTCCTTCACTCCGGTCACTTTTACTTCTTTCTTTACGTCACTGTCTTTGCTTGGTTATTTTTCTGCCTTTCTTTAATGCCCTTTATTAATTTATCATTTGAGCCTTTCCTACTTTGGGCTTCTCCCAATTTATTATTTATTTCTGAGATAATTTTGCCTTTTTTTATATTTCTTTGCTGAGTTCATTTAAATCTTTTCTTCTCTTCCTGATTTTTGTCCATTTCTGTTTGTAATTTGTAAATTTCTGATTCAAGGTGATTTCATATCATTAAATGCTTGTCCAAGTACATATAATTATCTTTGGACTCTTGACTTATAATATCCCTGTTTCGTGGGGCTTTTTGGTGAGGGATGTGAATTTTCCTCAGTTGATATTGTGCCATTCCTCAGTTGTATGAAATGCTGTTCTTGAATTTCTGTAATTATTATGAACTTGTCTTTCCTACTTTTCATTTTTAACATTTTCAGGCATTTTACAAGATTTCTAGTTTTATGGTACCCTTTCTGTCAGAAGACCAAGTCCAAGTACTTTGGTGGTTTTCCTTGTTCATTTTGGTGGTGGTGTGGTTGTAAATCTTCTTATTTTGTGGATTGACTTTGTCTTATAAGATCTTAAATTTTTTTTCTTATTTCTTCTTTTTCCTTTCATACCTGAGTTTAGAAGGGTGCTTCACCCTTTATTTTTGTCTTCTTCTTCCCTGGAATCTATGTGTCTCAAAGTCTAATCTTTAGATTGCATCTGGCTCTTTAAATTATGTTCTTCCCCTTAAAGCAAAACTGGCCCTTTGAGTCAATTATACTTTGAGGTTTATTCCCTGTGGCCTGTATTCCATGTAGAATTACTTTTTTTTTCTGTTGTTTAGGAACTATTAGAAGGTAGGTAGCAAGGCTAGACATAATTGTCTATATCCATTCAGTATTTTTTTTAACTTATTATTTTATATTGGAGTACAGTTGATTAACCACATTGTGTTAGTTTCAGGTGTACAAAAAAGTGATTCAGTTATACATATACATGTATCTATTCTTTTTCAAATTCTTTTCCCACTTAGGTTGTTACAGAATATTGAGCAGAGTTCCCGGTGCTATACAGTAGGTCCTTGTTGGTTAGCCACTTTAAATATAGCAGTGTGTACATATCAATCCCAAACTCCCTAACTATCCCTCCTCTTCACCCTTTCCCCCTGGTAACCATAAATTCATTCTCTAAGTCTGTGAGTCTCTTTCAGTTTTGTACATAAGTTCATTTGTATCATTTTCTTTTAGGTTCCATACATAAGCAATATCATATGATATTTGTCTTTCTGTGTCTGACTTACTTCACTCAGTATGACAATCTCTAGGTCCATCCATGTTGCTGCAAATGGCATTATTTCATTCTTTTTAATGGTTGAGTAATATTCCACTGTATATATGTACCACATTTTCTTTATCCATTCTTCTGTCGATGGACATTTAGGTTGCTTCCATGTCTTGGCTATTGTAAACAGCACTGCACTGAACATTGGGGTGCATGTATCCTTTCGGACCATGTCTTTCTCCAGGTATAGGCCCAGGACTGGGATTGCAGGATCATGTGGTAGCTCTATTTTCAGTTTCTTAAGGAATCTCCATACTGTTCTCCATAGTGGCTGCAGCAATTTACATTCCCACCAACAGCATAGGAGGGTTCCCTTCTCTCCACACCCTCTCCAGCATTTATTGTTTGTGAATTTTTTGATGATGGCCATTCTGACTGGTATAAGGTGATAACTCATTGTAGTTTTGATTTGCATTTCTCTAATAATTAGCAACGTTGAACATCTATTCATGTGCCTCTTGGCCATCTGTATGTCTTCTTTGGAGAAATGTCTGTTTAGGTCTTCTGCCCATTTTATGATTGGGTTGTTTGTTTTGAGGATATTAAGCTGCATGAGCTGTTTGTAAATTTTGGAGACTAATTCCTTGTAGGTCACATCATTTGCAAATATTTTCTCCCATTCTGTCGGTTGTATTTTCTTTTTCTCCCATTCTGTGGGTTGTCTTTTCATTTTGTTTATGGTTTCCTGTGCTGTGCAAAAGCTTTTGAGTTTAATTAGGGCCCACGTAGAATTACTTTTTTCTTCTGTTGTTTTATATCATCCTGAGAGGAACTATTAGGAGATAGGCAGCAAGGCTAACCATAATTGTCTATCTCCATTCAGTATTTTGAAAAAAAACTTTTCTATAATTTGTATGAAAAATTAGTTCTATTCTCTCCAGTGAAAAATAAAATATTAATTATTATAAATGCACATGCTTCTATGAGATTCTGATACAAGTGTTTCTCACTTTTAAAAATGTAATTCTAAAACATTTATATCCCTATAAGTGATATCTACTAAGGAAGGTATTTTGGAAGCAATTTAAGTGCTTGGGAAGCATCAGTGCTTCCTCTGATGAAAGTTTCCCAACACTACTTAGAAGTGATTTCTGAACTCATTTCTATTCCACATTTAATAATTCCCTCAATCTCTTCAGTCATACCTTATCTTTGGTCCTCAGTGATAATACTCTGCTTGAGCATTAGCTTTATTATATTCAACTATTACCATAAAATTGAGTTCAGTCTCAAAGCATAAAATTTTTCTGTCTTTTAGTCTATTCATAGAATTGTTTTTATGGCACAGAAAACAATTTTAATAGAATAATTAAACATATTTTGGACAAGCAAGATGACTATCTTGAAGGAGGAAGTACTAATTTAGATGCATAATACTAGTGTTTTAGCTTAAAAATTATTTTCCTTACTATATAGTTTCAATTCTCCTGTGGCTAGAAAACATGTGTTGAATATCCACAAACACAATAACATATCCAGTTAATCCTTTCTATTTCACTTTATGTATCAAATAATAAATGAAGATCAGACATTTATTTTAATTTTAGTTAAACTTCACAGTACTTTTACAAATGCTTTGTTATTATAATTGGATCCTATTCTAAAAATAAAATTGTATTAGCTCAAAAATATATTCCATACAAATCTTATTTAAGTTGGTACCATGGATAACTATATTTGTTTTTTTTAAATAAGACACTTCTCAATTATGTTTATGATTTTATAATTCTTAGCATTGTGTTTTTATAAAAAGCTTTGCCAAATCAAATAAATATCTCGTCTCGTTCATAGTTGCTTTCTTGGAAATATATAGTGTTCTTTTCTACTCATGCATTTGTGCTACTAGTATATGTGACAGTTCCCTTTGACTTAAAAAAATGAAGAATAATGAATACCAAAAAAGTGCAACGGTAATCAAAATGCAAGACTCTTCTATGCTTATCATTTTCTTCTGTATCTTATCATTGCTATTCAATTTTTTTGTGACAAAATATATTAATTTTGGATTTCCCTCAGATGTTAAATGTTTTAAAGGAAGTGATCTCATTCTTTATATTTATTTTTTTGTTTAGAATACAATTATCTGCTGTTTTTAAATATGAAACCCATGATATGCATTCAACATGAAGATTTACACTAAAGTAAGTAATCTACATCTCTGATCATTTACCTTGTGTTTAGTCTTTCAAAGTCCCATGCACTGCAAAATCAGTACGCATCTCACATCATAAGAGCAGGGAATGGAACTAGCGTTTCTGTCATTAAGAAAAAACAAAGAGAAAGATTGGCTTATTTTAGCATACTTAGATAAGAAAACTCCATGGGTCTAAGAAATTTACTTTTTAAGATAAAGATTAGACCCTCACATATTAAGATAGGCTAAAGTAATGATTATCAAAATATATTAATTACTTTTAAGTTGGTGATTATAATTATCAGGTTATAAATTCTAACTCTCTGCAATATAGAAGATCCTAAGGCCTGAAGTCTAGAATTTTGCTCATTTAGTAAGGAGTCTGTATTTCAGTCAAGCAGGGTATATCACACTACAAAAACTTGGCAGACATTTTTCAGAGATTAAAAATATAAATAACTTTCCTTATTCTTTTTCTTTTGATTTGCTCACTATAGCAAATATATTCATAATTTATTTTTAAAGTAAATCAGAAGATATTTAACATTGTTTTGGTAAATCAATTTCTTTAGACTTTGGTTTGATAATATTGGTTTGCATCAACTCTCATAGTATTTTTGTTTGGAAAAATAAAACTGTTAATCTAATAGAAAGTTCTCAGTTTCACATTGATAGATGATCATTACTCTAATTAGATCCAACTAAATGTTCTTGGAGCATAATCTCCAAGTGTAAGTTTCTTTTGATTTATTAAAAAAAAGCACAATCTAATTACTTCTTATGCAGACTTTATGTGTTATATAAAGACCTTGACATATGGATTGAGTCCATTTTTTAGATTTTAATTCAACAATCACGTGTTTTCACAAGACCATCCTCACTGGAAATACTTTCTATTTAGCTAGAGCATCATCCATGATAGATTTAGTACAATTTTTTATTCTATAGGGAATTTCAGGGATTTCCAAATATCCATCCTTCTAAATGTTGAAGGATTATTTAGGAAATGATGTAATTAAAGTGAACAGGAACTTTGGGAAGTAAGCCATGCATGTATAAACTGTGTGTGTGTGTGTGTGTGTGTGTGTGTGTGTGAGAGAGAGAGAGAAGAAGGTATGGGGGGAGAGAAGAAGGTATGGGGGGAAAAAAAGAAACCTAGATCAGTTGGATCTCTTACTTCCCCACTCCTCAACAGGATTTGTTTCTAGAAACAACTTTAGGGGTTAAATGCACTAAAATAGTGTAGCATTTGGGAAAATTGATATTGTTTTAGAGAGCCACTGGTTTATAGTCTTGAAAAAAAATGGTGTCAAATATTATTTTCACTTTCTTATTTGGAAAAGCAATGTAGACTCAGTGTACCTGAATTATACATATAGATATGATCTGAGCTTTTTTTTTTTAAGTAGTGCTCTGTGAAGTAAATACATGCAAAATATTGACATAAGCTCTATGTTTTCAGTTAGTAAATTTATATAATTGTAACATAGAGAAGATTCTAATCATAAGGGTGAAGGAGAGGAGGTAACAGTAGGTTGTTTCCTGTGTTTTAAAAACTTATAGCAAAGACCCATTTCAGACAGAGAAAGACAAATACTGTATGATCTCACTTATGTATAAAACCTAAAAAAACAAAACAAAACAAAACTGGACTCGCAGATACAGAAAACAGGGTCAAAAGGTACAAACTGCCACTTATAAAATAAATAATGTACAGCATGGCAACTATAGTTAATAAAGCCATATTGCATATTTGAAAGCTACTAGGAGAGTAGATATTAAAAATTCTCATCACAAGAAAAAAAGTAGTAACTGTGGTGGTGGTGGTAGACATTGTGGTGAACATTTCATTATATATGTAATATATATAATCATTATGTTGTACACCTGAAACTAATAGAATGTTATATGTCAATTATATCTCCATAAAAAAGAAAAAGAAAAACCCATAGCTATTAAACTGTCATTCCAGTTTTACCACTTCTTTAAGATATCATTTATATAGTATATATATATATATATATATACATAATTTTTTTTTAATAGAAGTCTTGCAAGCTCCAAATAAGTATAGGTAGCTTGAAAGAGTGTTAATAAAAGACAAGCTGGAAAATTTGACTACATTCCCTTTGACAGTGAAAGTGATTTATCTTTGCTTTGTGACCTTTTCTCAGGATTCTAATAAGTTAACTTCTTACTCAAGAAGGTCCTATGTTTCTGAAGGTGCTGTGTCCAAGCAATGCAGGGAGCATCTGGGAGCTTGCTAGACATGCAGAATCTCAAGACTCACCCTGAAACTACTGAATCAGAAGAAGACTTTAAATAAGATCCTCAGGTGATTTAGAGTCACTTAGTGTTTATAAGAACTATTGTCTTAGAACAAAGTGACTTCTAGAAAAGATACACATAAACCATTGTTTGGTACAAATGACAACCTTGGTTTTAGTAAACTGTTTTCTCTTGCCTATTGTACAGGATGATCTCAAATCATCTTTCTTAATGCAATTAGACATAAAATTTGAATTTTCTTGTCCCAGATCATAAAAGCTAATGAAAAGACCATTTCTGGTTTTAAAAAAGAGGCTTGCCAGCTCTTTACTTACGTCAAATAAAAACTCTAGTCAAGGACTTAAGCCATGGGAATTCGGTAAGACATAATATGTTCAAATATTCTTCAGATAATTCTAGAAAACTGTCAGGGTAAAGGTTTGGTTAAATTAAGTGATTTCTTAGCAAAAAATATTCCAATATTTGCAGCATATATAGTTCACTTTAGCAAGATGACAAATACGGGTCCTATGCTTTATAACATTCAGTATGCAAATATTTAAGTAGTGCAAGAGGTAACAGAAAAAGAGGAAAAGAGCCCACAAGAAATGAGCAGGTTGGGACTTTTTGTTTTTCTTTTGTAAGCTGTGAAAATCCTTGCTGAGAATGCCATAATTTCGCACAGATTGTCATTTCTTTTGGTTATTATTACGTGCTGTAAGTTAACAGGAGCTAATATATTTCCAGGAGATGCAGAGAAGACTGAGAAGTACAAAGTCTTTTATCAATGTGATGCACCTACAGTGTAAAGGGTAGGAAACAGCCTGATTAATAGAAGCTGGTTATCTCTGAAGCTGCTTCCATGCACAACCCTGCCAACACAGAGCCTGATAGGAAGGGCTGCCAGGGGAAATCAGCCAAAGAACTGTCACCAAGTTCAGTCCAGTGTTTGCTACTGGAAATGTTTCCTTACTCACTGCATGAGTATCTAGTACACATGATGACTGTACATGAACAGTAATACAAAAGGGGGAAAAATGTAGCTTACCCAGCAGAGAAATTTAAAAAGCCATCAAGAGGTAACATGTGATACAGGCCTATGAGATACATGGGCCTGTGCATAAGACTGGCTCTGCTTAACCTGGCTCTGCTTAACCAGGTGTGTGTTCTTCACAATATATATATACTTCTTTGGGCTTCAATTATCTTATGAATACCTTGGAGTATATTATTGGTTCTCAACTCTGGCTGCACATTAGATTTATCTGAAGAGCTTTAAAAATACTCATATCTTACTCCAAATCAGCCAGAGGCTCTGAAAGTACAACTCAGGCATAGATTTTTATTTATTAAGCTCCCTATGTGATTCTATGTATAACTGGGCACTAGAACACTGAACAATACAATCATTTAAGTCTCTTCCACATTTAATTTTCCATACTTTCTAGGAAAGCTCCATCTTTCCCAGCTTGCTCCATTCTCTTTGCTTCTTTGCATAAATACCTTCTTTACATACTGAAGACTAAGAAACATAAGATAGATATTATTTTATCTACACATCTTCATATGCATACGACTCTACAGCTGCAAACTAGGTAAATCATGTCAGGAAAAGCTGTTTAATATGGACAATGGAATAACTGGGAAACAAGGTGCAACTAAGATATTCTGACTAATACTCTACTCTATCCTAAAATCGCAGCCTTCTTAGTCCAGGACGTTCCAAGAAGATTTTTAGTAAAATCCTCAGTGAAAGCATTCTGCCTGACTAGGTCCAGGCTCTGATTCAACTACTAAGATTTACTAAAATTTATTACAAGCACTCTTGGGCACTCCATGGGGGAATTTCCCAACTATTCCAGAATAAGAAATGAGCACATGGGAGTTTGTGCCATTTCTTATAGTATATGCAGTGGTAGGAAGTATTTAACTACTATATGGGTCTCAGTTCTGAGTTCTATAACTAAGGCAGGATAAGTAAACATTGAGCAGTTTCTAGAAAATAGAGAGTTTTAAATTGTTAAAAACCATCACACCAAACATAACCAAAAATATACATCCACTAAATAAAAATCCCAAAGTCTTGATTTGAAATCAGAAAGATTGTGAACTTAAACTATATTTTAACCAAAGCACACATTTCCTAGCTTTTATTACTGAAAAGCCTGGAAACTGACCAACTCAGTAGCAGTGAGCACACTCTGGCAAATAAATTGTGGTTTTAAATACTATTTTTCACCAAAAGGAACCCAGGCTTCCTGAAGAAATAGCTGATTAAATATCTGGGGGCAGAAATATTCAGGAAGAGCTTAGAGTATTTTGTCATACTGAAATGGAGCAGGACGCTATGGTCCTTCACCACCCCCACCCCCACCATGTCCTCAGCCTACCTTTTGTCTGTGGAAAAACTTTAGCCAAAGAATAAGTTTAATCATAGAAGTGAGAAAATACAGAAACAAAGGAAAACAGTGAAAGGAGACCAAATAATAATAGCTTAGTCATTAAGCAAGGTCAAGGACCTTTGGTTCCTCTTCAAGAGCTATAGATAATATTCTGAGCCATATCCTTTGAGCTGTCTTTTAGATAATAAAACCCCTACCAGGTGGAAGAGGTTAACTACATGATGACCAGAGACTGTAGCCATGACATAAGCTGCCACAATTCTGAGAACTGGTCTCAAAGAAATGGAAACAAACGAAACCTGGAACTGAAGATTAACTGTACTTAAAACAATCAGGATGATGTTGATCAGACCACCGCATCACCAATTTCAAGATGACTGTCAGAGCTGACTGTGCTGTTTCTCCATGTAGCTCACTCCCTTCACCTATAAAAGCCCTTGCCCACTGATAATCAGTGGGAGGGGAGTCAGCTTTTGGACAGGAGTCCACCCCCACCCCCCCGAGGTTGTTGGCCTCTGATATAAAGCAAGCTTTCCTTTCCACCAACTTGCCGCTTTATTGGCTTTTGAGCAGAGAGCAGCCGGACCCCCACTTTCAGTAACAATACTAGAAAACAAGAAAACTCTTAAAGACCACTAGATTATGGCAAAGTAACTCAGGTGCCACTGAGAATAAAGTATGATAGCAAAATCTGTGAATTGATATGAATAATTACTGCAAGAAGTTAAAATGAATAAAGTGCATTAAAGCCATAGGTTAATCATATTAACAAAAAGGAAAAATAATGAACTCAATTTTACTTTCAGAGGATGCTAAGGAGCAACTCATCATTTTAAAACTGGTGAATTAACAGAAGAAAACAGATATTAATCTTCCTTTTTTGACATAATATTTACACTGGGATAATGCAATAGTTGATGAAATCTTTATGAAATTATTCTAGCAAATAAATGAAGAAATAATGATAGATTTAAAGTATAACATTTTTCAACCTCTAAAAATTAATGGATTTGAGCATTGATAATCTATGGGTGCTAACATTACAAAAAGAAAGGCAGATAGACATTAGAAATAGTCTCACTAAAATGATTAAATCTGAATCTTACCAAGTCTCTTGTTTAACAAGAGGGAAATACAGAGGAGAAATGTTAAAGGATATCACGAGGCTTAAACGAGCAAAATTCAGATAGTGGTAGTAACAATCTGATTTCTTCAACAAAATCTTGTAAGAAAGTAAAAAAATAATAGATAAGGCAAAGAATTATAGTCTATAGTCCTACAGATACAGGCAACATGTCAACAAATCACATGTATCTACTCTATGTATAAACTGTAGAGCTATGAATACACACACGTGAGTGTTTTACATAATGTATATCTATAGTACAATTAAGAAAATATGAATATTTATTTAACATTTGATGATATGCCTAGTATACACTACAAAATAATCTGGAGGGGATGGAAGGACATAATATGAAAAAGTGGCCATAATTTTCTTATCACTGAATCAAGGTTATTGGTATGTGGAGAGTCACTATACTCTACTTTTGTATAAGTTTGAAATTTTCCGTACAATTTGAAATGAATCATTTTACTTTGTCAAGTCTCAATATGTTCACCTATTGAGTGATAATAAATGAAAATTATTTTTATATATTTAAATATTTTGCACAATTTCTACCTGCCTCATCCATTTAGAGAGAAATCAAATTAGAGGTTTTTTGAAAGCTAAATTGCTATATAATCCCAATTCAAGAATTTACCTGAAAATAGTGATAACACTAAAAAGAGAACGCTTTGTGTTACAGTAAGGCAAATGTAAGGAAACAGCACCAAAAATAAAAAAAAAATGGAAAAATATTTATTTCTTCACATGCTTTTGATGGGTTAATGGAGACAGTCATCAGACTAGCTCGATAAATTTGTGAAGGGCTAAGAGGGCTATGGATTATCACCAATAAGCTAGGCCTACGACCTTGGCCATGTCATTGAATTCTTCTCATTTGTGAAATAAAGTGTTTAAACAAGATATTTTTTAATGTGATTGTCATGATCAGTACTGAATATTTGCAGTAGGTTGAAAGGTAGATGAATAGATCATGATAGATAAATAGAAAATAGATAGAGATGTATAGAAGTGGCACAGGTTGGAATTGAACTTAGATTTGTTTGCCATTGTGATGAAACTAATATAACATCTCTTAATGCTACTTATAAACTTAAGTTAGCTGTGATCAGACAGAAAGGGCAATTTATTGCTTGCAGCCTGTATTTTAAAGATACTCCAGCTGCCACCACTATTCACAAACACATTCCCCTGTGACATAGTGTTCAGTTTAGATTTAAACATTTCTCTCAGGGAACTTTCAAAGAAGATAACACTGGAGTATCTTGTCCATTTAGTATAAATGTACAATAGCTTCAAGGTGGTAGGTCAGAAATGAAAGACGATGATCAATGTTTAATCATTACAAACCTAAGTCATTGCTCTCTAAACTTCCGTGCTCACACAGACCAAGTAGAGGACCCCTACAGTTCGGATCAGGTTCTTTCTCTTTATTCATGCTTATCCTCAGCTGTACAACATTTAATGTGGAATTGTTGAAATGGAAGCCTATTCTGATATTTCAGAGTAGTTGTGCACATTTTCCTGGAGAGAAAATTAATTATAGAACAAAATGAAGAAGAAAAAAAGACAAATAAAAGGTGATAAAAATAGCAACAATAAACTGTCTTTTTAGGGACCTTTGGAAGTCTGAATATCATCTGAGAACAATAATTATTCTGAGTGTGTCTGAAAACTTCCACATTTCTTTGCCCTTCTTAAAGGAATTTGTTATTTAACATTATTAATAAGATTTAATATTAATGAATCTTATGCTCTTTTCTAGAATTCTTTTGTGTCAATCTGAATGTCAGTTTCCTCATTTTGAGATATAACTTTTTAATGACATATATGATCTAACCTTTTTTTAATCCTTCCCTCACAAATGTCGCATTTGCTGTTCTCTCCCTTAGAACAGTCTTTCTGGATTGCCCTGTAGCTAGTGCTTTACCATCATTCAAGTGTTTGTTGACTGCTAATACTTAGTGGTTGCTCTCATCTTTCCCTGGTTTGTTATTTCATAGTATTAAAAACTACTTAAAAATCATGGTAATTTGTTTTGCTATTATATTATCTGTATCACTGTACAAAGTTTCTTAAAAGCGGGGACATTTTCATATCTCTTGTGCAACTCCAGTAGCTAGTACGGGCAGCACTCATTATTAAGTATTTCTGAACAAATGTTGGATGAAACTGATCTCTTAGTACATATTCTAGAGGTTGTTCATAGCATCCATGTTGTCATCAATAGACATATATTAAAATTGAAAAGTTAGTCAATTATCTAGACAATTCAAGAGAAACACTTGATTTGATGTTTTTTTTGGAAATGTGTTTTAAAGTTCTGTCAGTGATGGGATAGGTCAGGTTAGGCGAGTCAGATATTAAGAAAATAGTGATGTTTACTAGGGTGAGCCAGGTATGAAGTTCAATTTAGCTGCTGATATCCAGAAAGATATGACAGATGACTTGGTGATTCATACTAGCAGTGGATGTGTTAGGGTTTAATAAGAAGGAACAGGTAGTTACCAGCAGGGAAAACTGCACAAGGACAAAGCAGCCCATATGAGCAAGAGATGCACAGAGAACGCCAGGAGCATGGAATTCTAAGAAGGAATGGAGCAGAGAGTGGGGCCTCAGGCTCCAGATGGGGTTTTAGGGCTGGACTTCCATGAGAAGAACTGGCAAGTTGGGGACCCTGTTTCTCAGGCTTTCATGTACAATGTAGGAGGAAAGCAGAAGCCTGCTTTCTGGTATGAAGACATGACATGTTGATTTTTACTTTATTTTTGAAGCCTGCTCAATATTGGAAAGATCTCCTCACCTATACTGACTAAGAACGCAACTGATTCAAGACCATGATGAAACTCAACTTGAAGGCAGAGTGAAAAGAAATGACTGGATGAGGGTAAAGGAAGCCAAGACAACCAGACAGACCACTGCACTTTCAGTTTATGAAAAGTAGTAAATGATTTTGTATGGAGATCATTTGTAGAATCTGTGTTTGGATTATTCTTCTTCATAATCACACCTTAAGGACCATTATCAAGTTCAAAGGCAATGGGTTCAATGAGGAGATAATAATCCAGTTTACGAAAAGTCCACCTTTCTGAAAAACTATATATTAATAAGGACAGAAGGGTGGAACTTCCTGTGTGTGTGTGTGTGTGTGTGTGTGTGTGTGTGTGTGATAGAAAAATAAGAAAGTAAAAGTTTGGAAAATAGGCCTTTCCCAAATGGATTAAAAAGGAAGAGTGCTCTCACTCTTTTCTGTGCACATGAACTAGATTAGAAGATTATTACTAAAGGTATTTGGTAGGCATTCCTACATGTTCACAATCCTATTCTGATCCCAGTTTGAGTTTCCAAATCACTGGCATACTTTCAAATCAAGCTCTGATTCTGGAAGGAAAGAAGATGGAGTAATTCCATGAATAGGATTTTTTACTGGTAATAAAATCAGTAAACCTTACACGGTAGAAATATCTTAGAGTACTTTTACACTACAGGAAGACTTAGAAAAAGCAACTAGTTTATTTGACAACACATTTCCTTTTGGAAGTCAGATTTATTTGCCTTAATCCAGCCCCACAGATTTCAGTTCATTGACAAACCGACAACCTTTTAAAAAGGAGAGAGGAACTAAACTCACATGCTTCTTCAGTCATCATAGAGAGTTGAATCATTCTGATTTAATTACATCCCTGAAAAAGGCAGACAAATATAGTTCAATTAAGGATGTATAACTTGAGTCAGGTTACCGAAGAGACTTCAAACAATTTGTGGATTTCAGGATTAAATGTTTAAGGATTATATGAACTTCAGTGGTTTCCCTAACAACTCTGAGTGAATTTACACTAAGGGTATTTAATCAAGAAGATTTGGAAAGCAGATTTTATTGCTGCCATTTCAGCTAGGCTATCTTCACCATCTAGCTGAAATCTGCCCAGATGGTATCCTCTCTTGAGTGTTCGGGTGCTACATGAAAGACGATCCTGACAATAGTAATTAGATCTTTTTTATTGATAAGAAGCTTTTAATCTGTATGTTTCTTTGGAGCCAGTTTTTTTTTTCTTTTAGTGTAAATAGCGTTTTGTTTCCAGGTTTCTCACTAGGATAAATAGTTCTAGACTTAATTTTTAAAACGCTCTGTGGTTGTTTCAAAGTCAATTGAAGGATGCAGGTCAATTTTCTTTAGGTTCATTTTTCTTTTCCTCATTTGAAGTGTATGCTGAGTTCACTCACAAGGATTTACTGTGGGGTAAACCCGATAAAATTTACCAGGAGTGAACTGGACTGTAGGATCTAATCCAAAAAAGGAAATTAAAATCAAGAGAAGAAATGATAATTTAATGAAATGTATTAATTGAGAATATTTAAATGAATAGAATCAGCATTCCTCTAAGAATATTTGACTTTATTCAATTTTCTACTGCTATTATATCAGAGGAACTTATTCTCATTATATATAAAAAATAGGTTAATTTATATATTAGGAAGGTGATAGGATGATTATTTTTACCTAATAAATGGACATTTCTGCTCTACCAGATTATTTTTATAATTACTCATTCTAATAAAAAATTTTACTAATTAAAAATATTTTAGTACATAACATGTAAATACAGAAGGATAGATAGGTAGTGATAGCCTATTTATAACTTTGGAACTATCATAATAAAATTATAAATTCATCCTCTGTGAATTTACCCACTGACTTAAGACTTAGAGTATTTCAGTAACATGAAAGTGCCTATATTCTTCTCAATGAATCTCTCACTCATGCAACTCCAGCAACAATCATGATTCTGTTTTGTGTTTATACTTCTTTGCTTCGTTGTATAGTTTTGCCATATATATGTGTTTCTCTAAACACAAAAGTTTTGTTTGACTTTTGAGTACATAAAAATCATGACATAATATATGTATTCTACAACTTTTAAAAATTTAACATTGATTTAAGTTTCATCTATGTTGTTAAATAGAAATAGTTTCACCACTGTGTTTTTTGAGCTTTATATACATTATTTCACTTAATTCTCACAGCTCCATGAGGTACATACTTTTATTCTTATACTGAATGTAAGAAATCAAAGCTAAGAAAATTGAAGGACATGGCTCAAGGTCACATCTTAGGAAGGTGACACCTACCCATGGTTGGTAGTTATGCCTCTCTTGACTCTAACCTTATGCTATTTAATATAGAACAATTGAGACTTCCACGTAGCAGAAAGAGCTCAAGCCTATATTGTTTCTGAGGTTGTAGTATCACCATTTACACAACAGCAAAGTGTGTAAAAGGGGAGGCATTTCCCAAAGGTTGCCTATTGTAGGAGGTAGAATAATGGCCCCACCAAGAGGTCTACATCCTAGTTCCCAGAACCTATGAAAATGTTATGTTACATGACAAGGGAGGCTTATGTTGATGAAATTAAGAGTGCTAATCAGCTAACCATAAAATCAGGACATTATCCTGGATTATGTGAGTGGGTTCAATGTAATCACAAGGTATCCTTTAAATGTTGAAGAGGGAGGCAGAATTGTAAATGAATACACCTGTTTGAATAAATAGATTTACAATGTGATGAAACATTTATGACTGCTAGTATATTGTATCTTCCACACATCATACTTGAAACTTTAAATTTTTTTTTTTTTTTTTGCTGTATGCGGGCCTCTCACTGTTGTGGCCTCTCCCGTTGTGGAGCACAGGCTCCGGACGCACAGGCTCAGCGGCCATGGCTCACGGGCCCAGCCGCTCCGCAGCATGTGGGATCTTCCCGGACCGGGGCACGAACCGGTGTCCCCTGCATCAGCAGGCGGACTCTCAACCACTGCATCACCAGGGAAGCCCGAAACTTTAAATTTTTAAATTAGTATTTTTTGTTGACGTAATACATTCACACAGTTCAAATTCAAAAGGTATAAAAGAATAAACAGTGAAAAAATCCATTTGTCATACCTGATCTCCAGTTATACACTTTCTTTCCTTGAATGCAACTTTTATTATCATTTTCTATGGTTACTTTCCACATGTATTTTATATTTATATAACCAAATGTGCATATAAATACATGTACTCATCTTCTTCTTTCACATAACTGATAGCAAACTATACACTATTGTATACTACTGTACAGCTTGACTCTTTTACTTAACAATTTGTTGGAAATCACTCCATTTCATTGTATGAAAAGCTTTCTTATAGTTTATTAACCAACTACACAGAATTTTAATGAATTGATGGACCATGATTTATTTAACCATTCTCTTATTTAAGGTAATAAAAATAATGGTTTTTATTAACCATTCTCTTACTGATACACATTTAGATTGTTTCCAGTTGTTTGCTATTTCTCATCCCCCAATAATGTAAATGAAAGTCTGTTTTACCCAGACTTTGTCAACACAATGTGTTCTCAAGCTTTCTGATCTTTATCAATATTAAAGGAGAAAAAAATTGTATCAGTGTAGTTTTAATTTATATTTTTTTATTATGATTGAGGATAAGCACGTTTTATCCTTTAAAATTCCTTTGCATTTCATTCCTTGAAAAATCTCATTATTGCTTATGTTCATTCTTCTATTATTATTGATTTTTCTCTTATTTATATATAGAAGCTCTTTATATGTTATGAAAAATGACTCTTTCTTTGTGAACTGAATGGCATGTATATTTTTTCTTTATAGAATTTTTTATGTAGCTGAATTACCCATATTTTACTGAAATGCTAAACGCTGAGGTTTATGTGATACATTGCAAAATGAGGTCATCAGCAAGGCCATTCTGCTCCAACTCAGCAACCAAGTTGCAGACAATCATGGAATAGTTCCCCAGCTTGACACTCAGAGTGGATTCATCACTCTCATGGCATATTCAAAGAGTTAGCACTGGCTCTAAGTGCGGCGTTGAGGTTTTCTGGTTAAAAGGCTAGAATAAAATAAGAGTAGATTTGTTTCTGAGAACTTGTTTGATTTCTTTTCCACTGATTCAACCATCCCAACCCATGTCTCTGACAAATAATGAGGCACAGGATATTATGGGGTGGAGCTGGAGTGGGCTTCGAGATATAGGTAAGCTGAAGTCCTTTGAGCAGTTCAAAACTAGAAGGCATAAGCTGGGCTTCCATATTGCTAATAACATCAACATTTAAAGATTTTGTAGGCTGGGAAATTAGATTTAAAATATACCACTAGAGACTGAGAGAGAAATATTATCATAATATACAAAGCTATGGGTCTTTATGAAAGTGCGATATTTCTTCAATCGATGCATAAAACAGGAAGAATAACCAACTAGTCTAGGTTAAAAGAGACTTAAAATATTATAACTAAAAGTAATGTATACACTTTATTTTGAAGCTTACTTTGAACTCCAAGAGATATGTGTAAGATAATCTGGGACTTTCTTTTTTTTTTTTTTTAATCTGGGACATTTTTAAATGAACTGGTTATTTGATTTTGTTCATCAGAATTTTGTGGCTTTTCTCATATAGATCTTGTACATATTTTGTTAGATTTATACCTAAGTATTTCATTTTGGAGGATGGTAATGTAAACAGTATTGTGTTTTTAATTTCAAATGCCACTTCTACATTGCTGGTGTAAAGGAAAATGTTGGCTTTTATCTTTTAATCTTTTTATCCTGCAAAATTTTTATAATCACTTCTTAGTTCCAGGAGTTTTTTGGTCTAGTCTTTCACATTTGCCAAATAGAGGATGAGGTTAGTTGCACACAAAGCCAGTTTTATTTCTTCCTTCCCAATCTATACACATTTTATTCTCTTTTTTTGTCTTATTGCATTTGCAGGACTTCCAATATAGTGTTGAAAAAAGTAGTGAGAGGGGATATCCTTGCCTTGTTCCTAATAGTAATGGAAAGACTTTGAGTTTCTCACAATTAAGAATGATGTTCCTATAGGTGTTTTGTAGACATGTTTTATCAAGTTGAGAAAGTTCCCCTCTACTTCTAGTTTGCTGAGAGTTCTTTTCATGTATAGATTTTGGATTTTGTCATATGATTTTTCTGCATTTATTGATATGGTCATGTGATTTTCTTCTTTTGCCTGTTGATGTGATAGATTACATTAATTGATTTTTAAATGTTGAACCAGCCTTACATACCTGTGAAAAACCCCACTTGTTCATAGTGTATAATTCTTTTTATACATTGTTGGATTTGATTTGCTAATATTAATATTTTGTTGAAGATTTTTTGTCTATGTTCATGAGAGATATTGGTCTCCAGTTTATTCTTATAATGTCTTTCTCTGGTTTTGATATTAGGAAAATACCTAAGTATTCCTTCTGTTTCTATCCTCTGAAAGAGATTGTAGAGAATTGGTATAATTTCTTCATTAAACATTTGTTAGCATTACAGGATAATTGGTTCCGTCTAAAACATCCATTGAAACATTTTGTCCATGACTCATTAAATAATTAAACATTTAATTTCACCAAAAGATCCTTGAAATTTGGTCCTGTCCAAAATGTCCATTGAGACATTTGGTCCATGATTTGTTAAATATTACAAACATTTAACTTTTAAATGTTTAAATAAATCATTTTTATTGTAATTCATGATGAATTTTGGGTTTCACACTTATTCTTGTTCTTCCTCATCATGAATTTTGGTAGGGTTACTCTTAAGTCAGTGAGGAATTGTTCTCAAATATATATCGATGTAATTATTGGCTTTACATTTTTTATGTATGTTAACAATTTCAATTATAAAATTTGATTTTGTCTGTGTCATCATGAAATTGGTGGCCATGTTTGAATGTGGCCACCAAGAATCTGAGTGATAACTTGTTCATTGCATTTGCTGTTCATCTTTTAACACTTCAATAAATCTCAAAATTGAAGGATGATGGATGCACTATCATCAGCTTTGCTATGCCAGCCTTCCTCTGCTTTTTACTGTTGGTAATGATATACAAATATACCAAGTTTCTGGTGGAAATCTTGGAGCTTCTGGTCTTTGGCCCCTGCCACATCTTCCATAGACGTACAGCCTCTCAACATAATCCATTAGGTCATCTAAATTTTCTTCTGCATTCTCCACAATGTACTCACAAGTTTCATTTACATCTTCCAAAGGCACAAATTAAAATCCAAACAACACGGATGCACCCTTACAAGTGTTACTTTCCATTGTCATATACTTGTGTGTTAGACCCAAAGAACATATTTTTCACCACAGTGATTGTGAAAAGACAAGCATCTTTTTCCTTGCACATTTGTTAGTAGTAACCAAATCACATTCATATTTGCAATCTTGAAATCCATCATACACAAAGAAGGGTTAATGTCAAGATTTGTTTCCTGTGCAAATGCAAGTACTTTCTCATATATATATATCTGGGTGTCTTCTCACCTTTCCATTGTTAGTGCATAAATCAATGTCATAGTATAACCCAATACTGCACCATGCACAGTAAATAACTGAATGAACTGTGTTGGTACTGTCTTGAAGGTTCCATCACCGAATAATGTGGTATTGGCACTTAAATATCGAATATTGTCCTAAGTTTTGAAAATAAGAATTTTTTTGTTATCTTGAGCAACGAAATAGTAGAATTGTGCATGAGAAATGGTTCTCCAACCTCCGGTCACTTTATATTCCTCTGGAATTTCAATTCTATGCAATAAAGTTGGTTTGGAGGTCGATGTCTCTTTTGAATTCTATTTACTAGCCTCTTTAATGAGTTTCTTTCTGGTAGCATTTATAGAACCTCTTCATCATGAATACCATGGCTAGCTCTTCAAAGCACCTGTGATGGTGTTGTGTTTGGCTCCTTTTCTGCTTGTTGATTTAACCTAGTCAGGGTTTTCCTTACTTCTCCTTCAACATCAACTTGTGCTGATGTTTTTCTGTCCCATCCTGAATGATTAGAATATTATTCAAATCCTGACTAGTTGTACATAGAGCATTGCAGAGTCTCCTCTCTTCATAGCACCAGTACCTTTTACTCCCATCTCTCTTAAATGGAAATGGTAACAAAAGTCATTATAATGTAGCATTTAATGCATACTTTTACTACATCCCACACATTCTGATAATTTGTGTTTTCATTTTCATTTAGTTTTCATTTTCATTTTAAATTTCTCTTGATATTTCTTCTTTGGCTCATACTATTTAGAAGTATGTTATTTAATCTCCAATTATTTTGGGGTTTCCAGTTATCTTTTTTTATTGATTTCTAGTTTAATTCCATGGTGGTTTGAGAGCAGACATTATATATTTTCTATTCTTTTAAATTGTAAAGGTGTGTTTTATGACCCAGAATGTGATCTAGTTTGTTGAATGTTCCATGTGAGCTTGAGAACAATGTGAACTCTGCTGTTGTTGGATGAAGTAGTCTATAGATGTCAATTACATCCAGTTGATTGATGGTGTTGTTTCACTATGTCTTTACTGATTTTCTGATTTTCTGTCTGCTGGATTTGTTCACTGCTAAGAGTTGGGTATTGAAGCCTTGAAATATGTTAGAGATTCATCTATTTCTCCTTGCAATTCTATTGTTTTTTGTCTTATATATTTTGACTCTCAGTTGGGTACATATTATACATGTTAAGGATTGTATGTCTTCTTGGGGAATTGAGTCTTTTATCATCGGGTAGTGCCTTTCCTCATCCTGATAACTTTCCACAGTTTGAAGTTTGTTTTTTTGAAATTAATACAGCTACTATTGCTTTCTTCTGATTAGTGTTAGCATGGTATATTTTCCTCCATTTACTTACTTTTAATCTATATGTATCTTTAAAGTGGGTTTCTTGAAGAGAATATATATTTGTGTCTTGTTTTCTGGTCCACTCTGGCAATCTCTTTTCTAATTAGTGCGTTTAGACCTTCATATTCAAAGTGATTATTGATATAGTTGGATTAATATCTAAGCTATGCATTGCTTTTTTCTATTTTTTACCCTTGTTCTTGGTTCCAATTTTATCTTCCTTTCTTCTGTCTTTTGTGGTTTTAATTGAGGATTTTTAAAATATTATTCGCGTTTATCTCCTTTCTTAACATATCAGCTATACTACTTTTTTTTTAATATATATATTTTTAGTGGTTGTCCTAGAATAAAGTGGGTATTTGATGATTACAAAACTTTGTTATTATTGTATGCATGACATATTAGCAGAACATTTTAGTGACAAACTGCCTATTTAAAAAAATACAAACTGAGGGACTTCCCCAGTGGTCCAGTGGTAAAGAATCCACCTTCCAATGCAGGGCACTCAGGTCTGATCCCTGGTCGGGGAACTCAGATCCCACATGCCACGTGCCCACAACTACTGAGCTCGCGTGCCTCAACAAGAGAGCCTGAGCACCACAACTAGAGAGAGAGAACCCACATGTTGCAATGAAGAGCCCATGCACTGCAACAAAAAAGATCCCACGTGCCTCAGTGAAGATCCCGTGTGCTGCAACTAAGACCCGATGCAGCCAAAAAAAATAAAGAAAATTAAAAAAAAAAAAAAATATTTTTTAAAATGCAAACTGAAACATATAGAAGTGGGTTTATATAAGTTTTGAGATTTCTCAAAATTTTAGTGAAGAAATTTTAATAACAATGGAAAGAAGAAGAAATCTTGATAACTTTTGAACACTGGATATGTGTTGCGGATTTGACTGTAGTCTTTATCCACTTTGCTGTGTTTGAAATTTTTCTTTATTAAAAAATTACTTTAAAATTTGTAATTTAAAATATCTTTCAGATTCAAAAGTAATCTATAAATTAAGTCACAAATCTACAGATCATCCCTCTGCAAAAGCTATTATCAAAAATCTAACTTTCATGGGTAAGAAAAACTTTAGACATAGATTGGTCTAGAAATGTGCCCAATGCAACAGACTGAGTCAGTCTCAGCAGAGATACTGGTCTGGACTCATCTGCTCTTGCTGCCAGGCCACCCTTACATTAGGCTGTTATGTTCACTGACATTGCCTGAGGTTCGAGTTAGAAAACACAGGACTACATTTGAGTGATACCTTTCAAATTGATCTGAAATAATAAAAAAGTTTAAGTTTTAAGCTATCATCTTTAGTTCAAAAATAAAGCAAGTTTTCTTTTATTGCTACAGATGATTGGCAGGAAAGGTTTAAATTCAAATCTAAACTTCTAAGAACTAGCAAAAAAGAATCTCTTGTGCTTGCTATAATCACCATTTTTAGATGTACTTTATTTTCATTTCTTCGAAGAAGCAGGAAATGAATTGAACAAAGATTTATGCCATTTAATGTCACAGTTGATTACCAACAGAAATTGGAAGAATGCAATTTTTATGACTTGATGTAAAAGTAAGCTATAATTCAGGATGAAATGGAGATTGGCTAGACAGATTTTAATTTTTAAGAATATATCTTATCTTGCAGGAAATATTTATATAAATTAAGAAAGTCAAATCTCTAAATTATTTATTTTAAATAACTCATCTGACCTGGTACTAGACACATATATTCCTTAGATATAACTTCATTAAGCAACATCTTGAAATGTTTCAGATTTATATATCTTACTACTGATATGCCCAAATTATTTTAAAAATGCATAAAATACTGAAATCTTACTTATGTAATTAATTTAGTGAATTAAGCAATTATCTGACATTTGTTTTTCAAAATTATCTGACATTTGTTTTTCAAAATTCAAAATTATCTGACATTTGTTTTTCAAAATATCTATATGATATTAAATGTTTAGTAATCCCTTATAAATTATACCCATTTATTAATGTTGAATGGGTATGGGCATATTGTTTTATCATTCACAGCAAGATAGCCTTCATAAGATAGTTATTCTCATCATGTTAAATAGTAAGAATTTGGTTGTGAGAGACACAACAAAGAAAAAAGTAATCATTAGACAAGAATGAATATATATTTCCTATCTTTTTCTCCCCTACCACTCCAAATTTCTGCGATTTTTCATGAATACATTTATATATTCATTAATTTCATTAAATTTTGAGGTGCTTACTATGTATACCAGGCACAGTGCTAAGTGCTACAGATAGGCTCAATTTACAATATCTCCACTGTCCTCAGAGTTTATAAATTATAATTATTGTATTATTTGACATTCTTTAAAAATATTATGTAACTCTTTGTCTCTGTACATTTGGACATGTTGATCCTTCTGCTTTAACTGTCCTTGTATATTTAGACCAACTAATGAACTTCTCTTTACCCGTCAGGTCAAATTGTGTGGTGATTAGATGTCTAGCTTTCTTTTTTTCTGAAACTCTCTGTAAATTTCACCACTTCTATAATACTGTTACCTACATTTATAAATGACACCTCCTAGCAAGCACATACCACCTCTCTGAGAAGGTTTAAATATTTTGTTACTTTGAATTTGAGGAACAGATATATCATCTGACTTCCCTTATTCTCAATAAATATAGATCAATTCAATATTATATTATACTGTTCATATATTATTAAATCAGCACGTGTCTGTTCAATTGAAAAATGAAGAAACTGTGAAATTAAAATACTCAGCTTCACATAATGGAAATACGTGACTACAGACTTATCTAAATAGGGATCTATTTTTCTCATGTAGCAGAAAACTTCAGATATAAAGGAGATAAGAGCTAGTATGGATAGTTCTATGACACAATCAGTTTCCAAGGGTGATTTTATCTTTCTTTCCCAGTACTCTCACTCTGTTACTCATTGCCTTATGAAAGATGGCTTCTATAACTATTTTAAAAAGAATGAAAGAAAGAAGAAAAGTAGGGAGAAAGTGAAGGGCAAAAGAATAGTACCAGCCAAGTTTAATATTTAACATCTCACAAAAAAACCTGAACAAACCTTTTGGCCAACCCAATACTTTTTTTTAGGATAGCAACAGCTTTTTGGAAGTGCCACCAGTAGACTGAAGCTTATATCTAATTGATCAGATATATGGGTCAGTTATACAAAAGTAACTCAGTGGGAATCTAGAAGGTTTTCTTAGTGCATTATACTCCTGAAAATATCAGAGTTCTATTAGAGAGAAAAAAGACTGTGAATGGGTATGTAATAGGTACATTTAAATGTCTATCACACAGTCATGCCAAATAAATACATTCGTTGTAGTATTTCTTCGTATATAAATTTCAAAGTGGTTTCAGTACATGCAAGTACTTTTTAAATACATATGTTCCCAGTGTGTATTTGATCTATGTATTGTGTTGGCCTCTAAACTGCCTTTAGCTCAGTTGGTAAAATAATTTCAGAGGCTTGATAGAAATGACTTAATAATGTTTATTGAAGTTAATGAAACAGTTAAGTAACATTTAAAAGTTTTTGCCAGAATGGTCAAAATATTTCATTGATATTTAAATATTAGCAAATAAAGTAGAACACTGAAACTAGAAATTCCTCAGTGTAACTGCTGATGTTCCAAACATAAGTTGTATATACAGACTAAAACATGTATTCTCTGAAATGTAAAATCCTAGGAAAAATATATACTTGTTTAGCAAAGTACCTTCTTTCCCCACGTGAAGAATTGAACCCAGGGAAATAAAATGACTTTTCTAACTCACACTTCTAGTCAATGAAAGATCAAATAATAGAAAACATTCTGGGTCTAATTTAAAAATATATACATATAAATTAAAAAAATATATAATTTTCTTAGGCTTTACATATAGATAGACATGGTAGTCAAGCAAATATCATTTAAATTGTTTAATGTGATGCTCTTTTGCATGCTTCAGTTTTACTATAAAAATATTTAAGTAAACACAACAAAATCAGGAAAAGAAGTAATATTCAGAAATTCAAGAATATTTTATTCTTGGGTGCAAGGTAGACAAAAAGGAGACTTCTAAAAATATTATAATATCTACAGGAACTTAAGAGAGTCCAATGTATACTTTCCCTTTTTAACCCTTTGGGGAAATACAGTTTGGTTGTCATGGAAATAATAATATAACAGACAGCTCCCGTTTCTAGAAATTATTGGTAAATATCACGCTCAAGAGATTTTCTCTGCTTGCAAATGTTTATTTATAACAAGTGTAATTTAGTACTTAAATGTTATGAATAGACTTGCAATTTAATATGGAAGACTTAGCACAAGAATTTACATCCCATTATCCCTAAACTGCATACCCAACACTCCATAGAAGTAAGAGAAATAGAAAAAGAATGGAGCAACAACAACAAAGAGAAACAACAGGGTCTTCACAGGTGGATGAGAGTTTTTAAATTTTTATGTAGTTGGACTCTGGAGAATGCTAATGGATGAAGCAGAGAGGAAATGTCAGTACGTCATGAATGCAGATTGCCTGGCCAAATGCAGACCCAGGCTTCTCTTTGGCAGTTTGTTAGAGGGCCAAGGTGAGAAGGGGTGCTGAAAACAAGGAAATTGATTGAAGTTTAATTAAGAAAACAGCTGTATCTTTTCATGCACTATCTAAATGAAAAATACCATGCAATCTAGCATTCAGCCCCAAGATAAAAAATGGTAGAGGTAATTTACAAGGCATTGAACAAACCAGTGGGGACTTGCTATTGTTCTCATCATCTCAGCATTTGAGAGCCTATAGCAATAGACCGCAAACCTAACTCACTGTAAATGGAAGAAAATGCCCCTCTCATACATCAAGTTAACGATCAGCAAGCTTCTTGGTAAATGGACATGTATTACGTGCTTAGCAGAGAAGACTCAAAACAGTAACAGAGTAAAAAAGAAAGACTGAGAAAAGAAAATAAAAAATTAAGTCATCAAGAAATCAGAGATAATTCAGGGAACAGGAAAATAATTTAAAAACAAAACCTATAATTGGTTTTCAGAGCTTTTTGAAAAGATATTGCTATTGCCTTACAGAAATAATTTAATAATGTTATGAAAAATGGTGAAAAAGAGTATATTCTTAGAAATTAAAAATATAGCTGCTGAATTGAATAAAATATATACAATTGCTTGAATATAATGGTAGAACATGTAGCAAAATGATAAAGATATAATAATCCTCAGAGGGAAAAATATTAAAAAGCCATAAGTAACCAATACAGGTGGGCCAATATTCAAGTAATAAGAGTTCCAGGATAAGAGAATAGGTAAAATGTATGGGACAAAGTTAACAAAGAAATGATGGAAGGAAAATTCCCACTGCTGAAAAGAAACATGAGCCTTCACATTGAGTGTTTACCCAGTGTAGATGATGATACATTTTAAAATTTTCACCTAGACATACAATAGTAAAATTTCAAAGTAACAAGGGAAGACAGAATTTTTTTAATAAATGAAGACTTCCAGCCTGGAAAAGATGGTATAGACCTGTTTTCCTCTAACCCTCCCTGCTAAGCACAACTATATTATCCCTGGAAAAGACACAAAAGACAAGCAAATGAGAACTCTGAAAGGTGCTAGGAAGGTGAGCTGGTTTGGGGATTCAGAACAGGAGGAACAGCACGGCAGCAGCGAGTCATGTATGCTCCCAGTCAGCAGAAGACTACCCAGGCCTGTTTTTTTACTGACCCCCTACCTAGCAACAGAAGACTGTTCACATAGCTTCATTGTTTCCCTTGATGGAATGAGTGTTTTCCTAACAATAGCATGCCGACTTAATACCAATGGAAGGGGGGATAGGTTGGGAGCTCTGCCAGAAACAAGTAGCCAGGGGAAGCACTCTCCTCCACCAGGCTCCAGACTTCCCTTTTCCACTACGAGATATCAAAGAAGGTAGGCAGAGCCAACAGGAGAGATGCACTACAGTAGTAGATTCACTACTGACTAGGAAGCCTCTTTGTCCTCTTAGGCCAGAGATTCTCCTCTTTTTCCCAGAGACACTGGGGCAAATGGGGGAGGGGTTGGATGGTTGGAGGATTGAATCACATTTCTCCCCTACTGGGATATATCTGTCACTCTGACCTGGAGTAAACCCTTCTGTCCTCTCAGGCATCACCAGTAAAGACCAGTGGAAGCCCTGGTGGCACCAGTTAAATGAGGCAGTTTGAAATAACACTGCAAAAGCCAGAAAATCAAACTGTCATTGGAACCACAGCCCACAGAAATAGTCTAGGATCTCAAGAGAAACAATTTTACTTTTTCTTTTCCCATTTGGATGCCTTTGACTTCTTTTTTTCTTACCTGATTTATCTGGCTAGGATTTTCAGTACTATGCTGAAGAGAAGTGGCAAGAGTAGGCATCTTTGTCTTGTTCCTGATTTGAGAGGAAAAGTTTTTAGCTTTTTATCATTGAGTATGATGTTACCTGTGGACATATATAAGACTTTGTGATGTTGAGATATTTTCCTCCCAATTTGTTGGGAGTTTTTATCATGAAAGGATGTTAAATTTTGTCAAATGCTTTTTCTGCACCTCTCAAGATGTTCATATGGTTTTCACCCTTCATTCTGTTAATGTGGTGTATCACATTTATTGATTTGCATACATTGAAACGTCATTGCATTCCAGGGATAAGTCCCACTTGATCATTATGTGTGATCCTTCTTATATGCTGTTTAATTCAGTCTGATAGTATTTTGTTGAGGATTTTTGCATCTATGTCTATAGAGACATTAGTCTGTAACTTTTTTTTTCTTACAGTGTCCTCGTTGGTATCAAGGTAATGTTGACCTTGAAAAGTAAATTTAGAAGTGCCCCTCCTCTTCAATTTTTGGAAGAGTTTGAGAAGGATCGGAAGCAGAAGGAAGGAAATAATGAGGAATGGAAATCAATGAAATAGAAAACATTAAATTAATAGATAAAATCAATGAAACAAAGACTGATTCTTTGAAAAGACCAATAAAATTGACAAACTTCTTGTGGAAAAAAAAGAAAGAAAACACAAATTACTAGTATTAGGAATAAAATGAAGGATATCTCTAGAGAACCTGCAGTCATAAAAAGGATGACCAGGGAATAATAAAAATAGTTCTAAATACATAAATTTGAAAACATAGAGGAAATTGATTAATTCTTGAAAAAGACCCCACAAACTACCACACTCACCTAATGTTAAATAAATATTTTTGGATGACCCTAAAACCATTAAGTAAACTGAATGCATAATTTAAAAATGCTCTCTTCCCCAATATCATACAATTCCTCAAAAACCACAAACTACCAAACCTCAAGCAAGACTAATTAGAGATCTGAGCAGCCTGTACGAACAAAGGAATTTGTACTTTGAGTTTTGTATCACTGGAGAATTCTAACAAACTTTCAAATAATGAATACAAATTTTACACAATAACTTAAAAAATAGGAAAGGAGGGAACACTTCCAAATACATTTTATGAGGCATTATTATCCTGATATCAAAACCAGACCAAGACAATACACACACACATACACACACAACACACACACACACACACACACACACACACACACACAAACTACAGTCCAACATTTCTCATGACCTTAGACTTAAAATGCTCAACAAAATATTAGCAAGTAGAATCCTATCATATCTAAAAAGAATTATACAAATTGACCAAATGAGATTTATCCTAGGTATACAAGTCCGTTTCAACATTTCAGAATCAATCAGTATAATCCACTATATCAACATGGTAAGGGAGAGAAATCATGAAATCTGCAGTAGACAAAATAATGTCTCCTCCCCCAAAGATATCCATGTCCTGATTCCCAAACTTGTGAATATGTTCATTTATATGGCAAAAGGGATTTTGAAGATGTGATTAAGTTAGGGATTTTGAGTTGGAAAGACAATCCTAGATTATTGAGTAGAACCAATGTAATCACATGAGTTCTTAAGCAATAGAGGCAGGAAGGTCAGAATTGGAAAATGAGATGTGATAATGGAAGCAAAGTTGGGAGAAGCAGTGAATGTGAGGGAAGATCTGAAGATGCTATGCTGCTGATCTTGAACATACAGAAACAGCTGTGAGCTAAGAAATGCAGGAGGCCTATAGAAGATGGAAATGCGGCAACAGCTTCTTTCCTAGTCTTCAGAATGAACAGGGTGCTGACAACACATTGTTTTAGGACTTCTGAAATTTAGAACTGTAAGGTAATAAATTTGTGTTGTTGCAATCAAATAAGTTAATGGATGTGTTACAGTAGCAATTTGACAAAATTCCATACCTATCCATGAAAAGAACACTCAGCCAGTTAGGAATACAGTGGAATTACCTCAACTGGAAAGAAATAATCTGCAAAAATTCTACATTTATTATAATACTTAGTGGTGAAAGACTGAATGCTTTCCCTGAAGACTGGGAACAAGGCAAGAATGTCTGCTTCCACCACTCTTGTTCAACATTGTACCAGAAGTTCTAGTGACAGCAATAAATAAAAAGAAGGCATACAGTTTTAAGTTAAGAAATAAATCTATTTTTGTCTACATAAAAATTCTAACAAGTCTATAAATAATTCCTAGCACTAAGACATCAGTTTAACAAGGCTGCAGGAGGCAAGATAAACACACAAATATCAATTGCATTTCTATATACTAACAGTAAATATGTGGAAACAGAAATTATAAACACTATACCTCTTACAATCACTCCAAAGAAAATTAAATACTTAGATATATACTTAGAACATGTACAAGATACATATACAGAAAATCACAAAATTATGACAGAAGAAATCAAAGAAGACCCAAGTGAATGGAGAGATAAATGATGTTCATGAATTGGAAGAGTCAACACACTAAAGATGTCAATTCTTCCCCAGTAGGCATATAGGTTTAGTGCAACTCCTACAAAATCCCAGCAAGATTTTGTGTAGATATGGACAGATTTGTTCTAAAATTTAAAAGGAAAAGCACAGGTCCCAAGATAGCTAAAATATCTTGTGATAAAGAGTAAAGTAGGAAGAATTACTCTATACAATATTAAAGCTAAATATATAACTATAATAATTGAGAGTATATTATTGGTGGAGGGATGGTAACATAAGATCTTTGAAGCAGAAATAGATCCACATAATATACCCAGTTGATTTTTGACAAAATTGGAAAACAATTCAAATGAGGAAAAATATCCTGTTCAACAAATAGTCCAAGAACAATTAGATATACATAAGAAAAAGAATAAACCTCAACTTAAACCTCAAACAAAAAGTATATCCAAAGGAAAAAGTTATTCCATACATATGGGAATAAAAAGAAATCTGAGGTAGCAATACTTATATCAGACAATACAGACTTTAAAACAAAGACTGTATGTAATAAGAGACAAAGAAGGACATTACATAATGATAAAGGAATCAAACCAACATGAAGATACTACACCCAACATAGAAGCACAAAAATTCATAAAGCAAATATTAGCAAACATAAAAAAACGCACGGTAACACAATAATAGTAGGGGACTTTCAACACCCCACTTATATCAATGAATAGATCATCTAGACAGAAAATCAATAAGGAAACAATGGCATTAAATGACACATTAGATCAGATGAACTTAATAGATATGTATGGAACAGTCCATCGAGAAGCAGAATACACCTTCATTTCAAGTGCATATGGTATATACATATGACAGAATATTACTCAGCCACAAAAAGAATGAAATATTACCATTTGTGACAATATGGATGGACCTAGAGGGTATTATGCTAAGTGAAATAAGTCAGACACAGAAAGTGAATAAGAGAATATGATCTCACTTATATGTGGAATCTAAAACAAAACAAAAAACAAAAACCAAAGGAACAAACATAGCAAAACAGAAACAGACTCAGATACAGAAAACAAAGTGGTAGTTGTCAGAGGGGAGTGTGTGGGGATGAATGAATTAGGTGAGGGCTATTAAGAGGTACAAACTTCCAGTTATAGAATAAATAAGTCACAGAGATGTGATGTACTATATAGGGAATATAATCAATAATATTGTAATAAATTTGTATGTTATTAGACTAGACCTATCGTCTAACAGAGTTATCATGGTGATCATTTTGTAATGTATAAAAACATCAAAACACTATGTTGTACACCTGAAACTTATATAATATTGTAAGTCAATTATACTTCAAGAAAAATCTCTAAATGGAACACAGATTGAATAGTAATACATAAAAATACAGAACATTAAAAAATATAAAATCTTTTTGATCTGGGACTGGCAACAAGTTCTTAGATCTTACAAAAGCAGCATAATCCATAAAGGAAAAATTGATTAAAAATTGGATCTTATAAAAAAATTTTTTTTAAATGCTCTGTAAATGCCCATGTGAAGACAATGAAAACAAAAGCCACAGAATATATTTGCAAACCATGTGTCCAATAGAGAACTAATATCTAGAATATATAAAAATCCCAAAATTCAACATAAAAAATACAATATAAAGATGGACAAAATAAATGAACATATTTGTCACTGAAGATGAAATAGAGAAGACCATTAGCATGTGAAAAGATGTTTCACATCATTAGCTCATTATGGAAATACAAATTAAAATCATGATGAGACATCACACATCTACTGGGATGGGTAAAGTAATAAAATAATGACACCACTAAATTTTGGTGAGCATTTGGACATTAGATTGCTGACATATTGCTGATGGGAATGTAAAATAGTACAGACACTCTTGGTATAGTTTGGTAGAGTTTGAAAACACTAAACATACAGCTACCATATTACCCAGCACTTGCATCCAGGGGCATTTATCCCAGAGAAATAAAAACTTATGTTCACACACAAAAATCTGTATGGAAATATTAGAAACAGCTTTATTTGTAACAGGAAAAAAGAAATCAGTCCAGATATCCTTCAGCAAGTGAATTGTTTAACACACTGTGCTACATATTTACCATGGAATACTATTCAACAATATAAAAGAACAACCTATTGACACATAAACAACCTGGATGAATCTTCAGGGAATTATGCTTAATGGAGAAGTCAATCTAAAAGGTTATGATTCTGTTTATATAACATTTTTGAGATAACATTTTAGAAATGATAACATTTTAGAAAAGACCAATGGAACAAAAGAGGCAACATGCAAACTTAGATTATTCTATGCCCATTCAAAGAACAATCAAGCATGAAGTTAAAATAAATATATTTTCAGACATACAAGAACACAAATTTTCTTCCCTATATTCCTTTCAGAGGAAGACAGTTGACAATAAACCACAACAAAACAATGCAAAAAACAAAACAAAAACAAAAACAACACAGAGGAAGATTGAGATTCCAGGAAACCCAGAAGATATTCAAGTAAAGAATTTTGCAATGTGTCAAGAAAGCAATTAGTCCAGATTAAAACTTCAGGGCTTCAGAAGAGATTTTTTTCAGAGAAGATAAATGGACCTAATGTAATAGGAAATATGATTTTAAGACTAGATATACATAAGTTGAATAAGAAGTTACATTATTTGCTACTTTTTTTTTTTTTTTTGGTCAGCAGTAAGAAATGAAAGCTTTTCAGTAATTTCAAGAAAACAGAAAAACATGGTTCACATTTGGAGCAAACTAACATGTGGCATTGTTTCAAAGAACTGAAGTGTATGGTAAACGAGTGCATTTGACTTTTATACTAGGGACATTCTCTGTTTATTACAGAGACATTCTCTATTGATTTAGAGTTTCATAATCCGTTCCTCATTATATGGCTACTGGACTTTCTGAAGTTGATTAGCCTTTGCCAGTATTAAACGTACATTTAAGCTGCAGTTTTAGTCACGTTCCATCTAAGCTGTATAATTTTAGCAAATGTGAGAACTGCTAAAAATTTTTAAAATGTTGACTTCTTCCAAAATTCAAATTAAGATAAACTTTGATTACAACCAAATTGAATTACTGAGTCTGTTTTATTAAATGTGTTTTCATTCACTGTAATCATTAACATTTCTTTAAATAAAATGTAATATTTCAAACCCAGTAATAACCAGTGGGTCTAAATGGCTGTTATTTCTACAAAATGTTATTTCCTTCTCAGAAATGAATGGGAGTTTGCAAGTCACATTAATTAGGTGTGATTGTTTATCTGGATGACAATATGTTGGACATTTAACAGGTTCAGAGAAATCTGTGAGCATCATGTAACAGTCATATAAAAAAAAGCCAAGCTGATATGAAGAAGGGAATTGTGGATGGTGGAAAATGAGCTATTAAAATAGAAACATGCAGCTGGCAAAGAAGCAAATAGAAAACATTAAACTGATGAGTAGCTTCTTAACCTTGGGAATAGGGTCAGGATGAAAAATGTTACTACAGTGGAATCGTGTCTCTTAACTATTACATTTGCAGTTTCCCTGTAATGAGTGAGAAATCCTTATCAAGGAAAAGCAATTACTAAAGAATGTACCTTCTGGGAAGCAAATTTATGAGGTGAACACACTTAACCTAAAGATTAAATCTGAAGAAAAAATAAAAAGATCACTAATGTTCTCTCAAAACAGTAACATTTTATTTGTTGCCAGAAGTTGCTGACAGGCCATTAATAACAATAACAAGTGTTGAAAAGAATGTGGAGCTTCCTGTTAACCAGTCCATGTGGTTGCCAGCTTTAGAGATTCATTTTATTGTGTGTACACATTACCAGCTAAAACCAGTAGGTGGGTTGGTTTTGTCCCACCCCCCGCCCCACTTTGGCTTGAGAAAAAGCACTGATATTTCTATTCAGCTATGCACTAATGCACCTGACTCCTTCCTGAAACATTAATCAACCACAGCCAGAATGAAAATCAATATAACCCTGAAACATAGCTCCAGATACCAAAAATAAGTGTGAAAAAAGACAGAGAACATGGCATCTTTCTCAGTGTTTTGGAGAATTGTGCTGGCGTTGCAAAGTGCAACTGTTCTTTTTCCCCCTGTAAACAGTTATGGATATGAATTTTATATGACATTTTCAGTGCTAGGTGATGTATTCCCAAAACAATATTATTAAAGGCTGAGTGTACTCCCTTGGATGTTATTTATGATAACTGCTTTGTGGCAAACAAAACACCAAACACAAGTAAAGAATGGTATGTGGTGTATGCTGTGTATGTGCTTTCCCCCCACAGTGTAAAAAACAAAAGTATACATTTTGGTATTTGCTCAGGAAAGGGGTTATTGATGTATAACAACAGTCCTTTTAAGAGGCTGTGTAAGGAAGTAAAACTAAGCTAGACAACAAATTCTGTTATATGAATTTATTGACTGATTCAGCTGATAACAGGATCTGGGGCATGACAGATGGAAAACAGTCCATTACAACTGAAAAAGGAGGCCACACCTACTTATTCTCTCTCTCTCTCTCTCCCTCTCTCTTTCTGTCACACATATACTAGACTGTTAAATACAAAAAAGGTATCGGTAAAATCCCCGATTTTGTGTTGATTTTAGCTGTTTAATTGGCAGTTAATTTAGTTGTTCATTCAACCATATTTAGTTTTCTTATTGAAATAAATACATGGTATCCTTCAGTAATGGTAGATCCTGGCTTTATCATTAGTACCTTAAAAAAAAAAGGAATAGTAGAAAAATAGTGATAATGTGCCCATATTTTAGTTTAAAATTGATACATAAAAACATAGCATTGGGAATTCCCTGGCAGTCCAGTGGTTAGGACTCCACACTTCCACTACAGGGGCCACAGATTCAATGCCTGCTTGAGGAACTAAGATCTCATAAGCCATGAGGTGTGACCAAAACAAAACAAACAAAAAAACATGGTATTTGCTCACAGACCAATAAAACAGTAAGGATTTAATGATTAAATTTTGTTCACAATCCTGGTAAATTAAATACCAAGTTTAGGGAAATAATATTTCATTTTATTACAGATCTAGTTGTATTGGGATTTGTGTTCTCCTACATTACATCATTTTCACTAAAACACTGACATTATTCATCTGCCACCAATTCCATAACTATTGCCTTCTATTTTTTCATGTTGTTTCTCATGCATTATCTCAGCTGTCTATCACAAAAAAGTGAAAAGAATATGTGACTATTTTACAGATGAGGAAACTCGGGTTCAAAAAAACTAGAATGTATATACCAAAGCACCTTATCCAAACAAATTATCCAAAGTTTATTCAGGTGTAACTCTCTCTGTATTCCTTAAACACTCACCTATCTCACAATTTCAGGGAGGTTCTGCCTCCTTGGAAGTGTAACAGATTTCTCTTGCTTTCTGTTTTCTGCATGTTACACGTCCTTCTTCTTTACTGATGCTCAGTCAGAACCTTATTCCATTGGGTAACCACTAAACTGTAGAGTTTGTTTTCCTCTTTTTCACATTCCTCCATGTTAAAGTTCTTGACAACAATTTAATTCCAATTCAACATAGGATAACATTTTTTTCTCATTACTTTCTAGGATTATTGCTTTTATCCTGTCAATTCACATCTCTCCTGTGTTGGAAGTAATAAGACATTTTGCAAAGAGATTAGTGAACACATAAAGTGCACGTGATCATTGATCACCTCAAGTTTGAGGAGTGGATAATTCATCCTTCTGTGGCACCACCTTCCCTGCAGGTTCTACAACTCTGGCACATCAAGTTGACCTATGATCTTTATTCTTTATTTCTGAGAGTCTACACTTCTGTCATATTTGGAAATAGACTGACAAAACTCCCTCGATTTATGTTCTTTAAAGCCTATTCAGGAATAAGATTCTGGGCACATGGGAATATTGTATTTACATCAGTCTAACTGTTCCCATCTCTGTTAACATCTGCTAGATAGCACTGATTTTTAGCATTAAATATAAGCTCTGGCCATTTAGCAACAGGAACTGTGGAAGGTGTTAAAAACTAGTGAAAAAGAAAGAGTTAATTTGAGTTACACCTCTCACCCCTATTATTTCTTCCCCATTGCTAAAGAATGTAATTACTCAGGAAGTATTCAAAGAAATTCTCAGACAGGAGCCAAGGGCAGATATAAATCCCTAATAATGAATAATATGGTGCAGGCTATAAAAATGATATCAGAACAATTTGTATTGCTTTAGATGGATCTTGAAATTCCTCAGGAATAGGAAAGATTTCTAATCCCTACAATTATGACATTTTGATAACCAAAGCCTATTTTTTAAAATAATTGGTTGTAATATTTTCCAAGTTTCACATATTTTTGGGGGTCCATTTCTCAAAAAAAAATATGACAAGCTTCTGAATTTTTCACAATTATACCATTATCTTCACTGGTCCCATCCTGAAATGCTGATAGGAACTTGTATTTTTCCAGATATTATTCATAAAGCTTCTAAGCAAGGACTAGGTTTCTTGTTTGTTTGTGTTCTTGCAGCCACACCTTGGCTACGCATGGCTATGCATGAGTGAATATTACAGGTCTTCAGGAAATTTGCCTTAAAATTACTTGAGGGCCTCATCCTGTGTTAATCTTTTTTGCCTAGTTCTGGGCATTCTGAACCATTCTGGAGTTTTTAGGATCTCAGAAGAGCTTTATAACAAAGAATCAGTAATTGCCAATTTTCATGTGATTGAAGAATCGTGAATAACAAGAATTACATATTATATACCTGCCTAATACTGAAAAAGAGAACTATTAGATTTGGTGTTTTGTTCTCCAAACAGCACTGATGATTTTTTCTTCTCATGTGATTTGCATGCTCAAAGTGCCATAAAGTTTTATCATTAGGCTAATAGAATCTATCCTGATTATGTATATCAGATTCTATCCTAAAAATTATATATATATATACATATATATATACATGATTTACATAAATAATATATGGAAAGAGTTTAGAACCTACCCTGGCACATAACAGACACTATGGTAGTGTTTTTTGGTATGTTATATCATTGAAGTCTTACAGTGTGACATAAGTGATTGTGCCCCACTTTGTAGATAAGTAATTAAGATTCACAAATTAATTGAGTTCTATAAGTTAACATACTTAATGAATTATCTGTTCTGTGATTTAAATTCATATTTCTGACTCCAAAGCAGGTACTAATTTCATTAGATCATTTTATCTCCTATTTAAGGAAAAAGCATAATTTCAGTTACAGAACAACTTGGAAATAATTATTCTTGTGTAAATCTTTTTTTCAATAGAGAAGTGTCTCACTTTTACACAGATTTTATTTCTGTGAATATCAGTCCCACAGAACAAATTACATGATTCTGAAAATACATGAAAAGAAAAAAAATGTTTAGGAACAAAATTTTTTATTGCAAAGCTCCTCAACCAAAGTCTTGAATTCTACTCATATGGCTTCATTTTGTGCTATATTGATTCTTATATTAAATATAACTCATAAGAAGATTTGATATATTTTTTACTAGCCAACGACAGATTAAAGGCAGCAGAAAAGGCATAAAGGCTACTTGAAATAAGCAGCATTACTGTTGAATTTTCAATGATTGACACAAAGAACATGAGAAGAATTAAAAAAATAAAATTTCACAAAGAAACACGTGGTACAAAATATGATGCTCAAAATAGAACTTGAGGCATCAAAACAAAAAAATGTGAACAATGTGTTCTCTGTTTTTAAAGACCATTACATTTATAATGCAGTTGATGAAGAGCACCATGAATTACTATTTCAAAAGTATTGGTGATAAAACTAAGCTTCATTTTCCTTGGAAAGTTCATTACACTCATTATATTTTTTCTCAGCAATGCTACACATTCAAACACACACATACTCTCAAATAATACCATTTGTGAACAGTCTTCAACCACAACCAGAATGTAGTAAGATAAAATCAGGATTGCGCATGTAGGAAGATAAAATCAGGATTGCGCATGTAAATGTAGCAAGATTAAATGGCTAGCCAATGACTAGGAAATACATTTCCCCTTATTGTGCATTAGCCAGACAATAAGTGTTTAAGGAGCCATTTCCAGAGTGAATTAGAATGTCATTTAGCTTTTTACTCATCATTATTTCTCAGTATTATTGATATATAAAGTGTAAAATAATGAAGAAAAGAGTAGAATATCTATTAGTGGCCAGAGTGTCAATGGAATGCAAAAGATGGTTGCAAAAGTCTCGTACCCTGAAGTAGTGGGCAAATTACACATAAAGGCAGGAAGTATATAACATACGCTCCTAATATGATGTATATTATTAAAATACGATGCACAAACCTCAATGTAGTCTTCCAGCTAAAGTATAAATATATAGTGTTTCTAGCAAAAGAGAGACAATGTTGGAAATGATGATAAAAGAAAATGCATGCAGTTCACCTGTATTTATGAATTTATTATGGAGTGTGAGTAATTCTGTAGCTCTTTGGTATTTCATAACTAAAACTCTTTATTGCATATCTATTATGTGCCAGGCACTGGGAGAACTATTTGGGATAATGGAACTACATACTACTGAGTCTCTGTTTTTGTTTGCAGATTCATTGTTTCATTATTTGGTTCACCAAATATTTATCATACAACCAACATCTACAAAGAAGAGTAGGGCTTCCCTGGTGGCGCAGTGGTTGAGAGTCCTCCTGCCGATGCAGGGGACACGGGTTCATGCCCCGGCCCGGGAAGATCCCACATGCCGCAGAGCGGCTGGGCCCGTGAGCCATGGCCGCTGATCCTGCGCATCCGGAGCCTGTGCTCCGCAACGCGAGAGGCCACAACAGTGAGAGGCCTGCGTACCGTAAAAAAAAAAAAAAAAAAGAAGAGTGCTATGCCTTAAAGACATATTCTACAGGAGATATATCAAATTCTTGCTCCTATAGAGCTTAAACTCTAGATGAATATAAATAATTTTGCTAAGTTCCATGTTAGAGTTAAATATGGACAGCTCTGGATGCACTAAGGAAAACAGAGTAGAGAAGAATAGAAAGCACTCTTTTCTCTTACGGTGTGGGGATCATGACAGGTAAAGCTTTTCAGAAGCGACACGAATATATTCTTTAAGTGGGAATAGGTATATTCAAGGAGAAGAGGATTAGAAAAAGAAGTTCCAAACTAAAGGAAAAGCTTAAAATAATTGTTCACCACATTCTGATACTTTATACCTAAATTCAAAACAGACCTATAGGGCTTCCCTGGTGGCACGGTGGCGCAGTGGTTGAGAGTCCGCCTGCCGATGTAGGGAACACGGGTTCGTGCCCCGGTCCAGGAAGATCCCACATGCCGCGGAGCGGCTGGGCCCACGAGCCATGGCCGCTGAGCCTGCGCGTCCGGAGTCTGTGCTCCGCAACGGGAGAGGCCACAGCGGTGAGATGCCCGCGTACTGCAAAACAAAAAAAAACAAAAAACCCCCCCCAAAAAACAGACCTATATATCCAGACTCCTCCTGGACATCTCCAGCATGATGAGCAACTGGAAACTTAGCGTTAAAATAGATCAAATTGATTCATTATCTCTATGTTTTCCCATTCACTGATCTTTCTCTTATATCCTCTCAATTGGTAATTAGACGTGCCTTTCAACCCTGACTCTTCATGCTCCTTTACTTCTGCATTCTCTGCTAGATACTCAGCTTCAAGGATGGTACCTTATAAACTGCAATTAAATCTGTCCCTTTCTCTTCATTCCATTACCAATTAATTCAGGTCCTTTTTATTTCTCACCTGGATTGTTACAATTAATCTCTGTGCTGAAGTTCACTCTTCTCGTATTTATTCTCATCACAGATACCAGCATGTTTTTCTTAACTAAAGCACAC